>NC_044991.1:40835528-41018585 GCF_008728515.1 Papio anubis
GTAGAGACGGGGTTTCACCGTGTTGGCCAGACTGGTCTTGAACTCCTGACCTCAGGTGATCCACTCACCTCAGCCTCCAAAGTGCTAGGATTACAGGCATGAGCCGCTGCACTCGGCCCTATATTGCACTTAGATGTCATGTCTCTTTAGTCTCCTTTAATCTGGAACATTTTCATAGCTTCTCTTTGTCTTTTATGATATTAACATTTTTATAGAATGTTTTTATTAATAGAATGTTCCTTCTTTGGGATTTATCTGGATGATTCCTTATGATCAGATAGAGGCTATATATTCAGGTTATGCAGGCTAGATAAAAGACATGTCTTTCTCAGACAAACCCAGATACCCTTGAGAGTGGAAGATGATGCTTGCTATATTTATGCTGAGATAGTGGGTGTAAA
This sequence comes from Papio anubis, assembly GCF_008728515.1. Lineage (NCBI taxonomy): Eukaryota > Metazoa > Chordata > Mammalia > Primates > Cercopithecidae > Papio > Papio anubis. The sequence goes on from NC_044991.1 coordinate 40,835,930, forward strand.
TGTGGACCGTCTTAGGCAAACTGGGATGTATGGTTACCCTACTTATATAAGCGATTATATAAGCGATTATTCTCATTTTACCAGTCTCCATGCTGGGACTAGATAGGTTACATCACTTACTGAAGTGATGGGACCAGAACTTAACCTCAGATCTTTCTTATTCTAACAACATACATTTCCTGTCCCTGCCCCCAAACTAGTGCCATTCAACTGTATTTAGAGTAACTCTTCCATAACTGACCTTTCATCAAGTCCTGTGGAACCTATCTCTACAAACATGCCTCTTGAATTAACAAATTCATTCAGCAATGATTTCTTCCTTATGCATATGATCTCTACTCCTACTGAATAACCTCCCACCAGTGATATGGTCTTTAGGGTTGTTGACAAATATTGCACACTCCTTCTAAGCACATAGCAGGATTGCGTTTCCCAGTGCACCTGAAGTTAGACAATACAACCACAGCATTTTGCTAAGATCTTTATTTCAGAAGTTGTCCAGATTATCTTGTGTTTTCATTAGTCAGTATGGATTCTCCACCAGCACCCTGAGGGCAGAGACTTGATTTTGTGCAATATTTAACTCTGAGGCTATGCTTTGTGAGGAGGTATTTTCTGAGTGTTCATTTCACTGGGTTAAATTGAAATAATTTTTTGTTATGTTTCTAGAATATATTTTTCTCAGATGGGATTCCCATGTGTGGTCGATTGAGTTGTGGGTCCTGATTCTCCACTCCAGCATGATGGGATTATCCACCCACACCCTTGCCAGGGCCTCAGGCTGAGCCCTGACTCCTCCTTGCCTCTTCTTGACTTTATTTGTGGCCATGGGATTTGCTTTGACCAATAGGATGCCAGCAGACATGATGCAAACAAAGGCCTGGGATGAGCTTGTATGACTGGGCTTGCTCTTGTGCTTTTGTCATCGCTAGTTCAGAAGCTTGAGGGACATTGGGAGCAGAGCTGCCCCTGCTGAAAGGAGACCTACAGCTGGAAGACGGCTGAGCTCCCAGTCCCAGGGAATGCAGTGATAAATACTTCCATGCCATTTAGTTTTGGGGGCAGTTTGTTCTGTAGCAATATCTGACTGATACACGATATCAAAGGGAACAAATGATTTTTATAACTCTTGCTATATGTTGGTTTTGCTCTCGAGGAAGCCTGAAGTCAATTTACTATGCTATCAGCATGGTATATGTGCACCTACAAAAATATTCATGTGGTTCTTCTCAATTTGACCATACAATCAAATTTTATGTATTTTTATTTATTATTTCTATTTTTACAAATGAAAGAAATGGGGGTCTCACTATGTTGCCGAGGCTTGTCTTGAACTCCTGGCTTCAAGATATCCTCCCACTTTGGCCTCCCAAGGTTCTGGATTACAGGTGTGGCCCACTGCACCTGACCAAATCTAATTTTAAATGGTTTAAGGAAATAGAACAATAACCATGTCACCAGCACAGTTTGGGGCCTTACAGAGCTTTATTCCAGACTGAATCTATTATCTTAAGGTAATAATTTGGTGTAATAATAAACTCCACAAAGATCTATGTAATTTTCTTTCTCCATCTTTAATTTGTAGTATAATCACACACAATTTATATAGTTAGTAATTATATGGTACTACTAATCCTCACTTTTAAGAAAACAACCCTTTTGATAATGATTTTTAAAGTTGGAGGTATGACAAAATATTTACATTCAGAAACATTCTCATCAAGTGGTATTAATTTCTTTCAACACCCACAATTTACTTTTAAATTTGTCAAAATCTAGCTATTTTATATATATATATTTCTTTCAACACCCACAATTTACTTTTAAATTTGTCAAAATTTAGCTATTTTGTGTATATATATTTTTATTTATTTATTTTAAAAGCTTGTCCTTAAAATCCAACTGTTCCATAATAAAAATTAAAATGAAACATAATGACGAAAAATCCTTTATTATTCTGTAACTGAGGGTTGGCCAATTAATGGCGGATCACTTGAGCCCGGGAGTTTGAGACCAGCCTGGTCAACATAGCAAGACTCCATCTCATTTTTTATTAAAATTTTTTGTATTACATTTTATGTTAAAAAAAAGAAAAGAAAAAGCAACTTTTTTTCTTTTTTTTTTTTTTTGAAACGGAGTCTCACCCTGTCACCCAGGCTGGAGTGCAGTGGCGCAATCTCGGCTCACTGCAGCCTCCGCCTCCCAGGTTCCAGCGATTCTCCTGCCTCAGCCTCCCGGGTAGCTGGGATTACTGGCACGCGCCACCGCGCCCGGCTAATTTTTGTGTTTGTAGTAGAGACGGGGTTTCACCATGTAGGCCAGGCTGGCTTCAAACTTCTGACCTCAGGTGATCGGCTCGCCTCGGCCTCCCAAAGTGCTAGGATTACAGGCGTGAGCCACCTATTATAGCCCCATAGGTGAGGCTCTATTTGTTTTTTCCATTCAAGAAAGGATGTCAAACTCCATCGGAGCATGGGTGAATTATAAAAACATAACCGTGCATGTCTCCTAAGTTATTGTAGGCTCTTCACAAATATGCACTGGTATTACTAAGAAATTACTTGCGACACACCTCACTACTTATGGAGACATGCCATTTTATTTTGCATCCATGGTTAAGAACCTCTGCCATAGAGAGGGGTGCTAAACGTCGTGTTATGGTTATGAGAAAGAATTGCTGCATGCATAACCGAGCAATTGGAAATAAAAAAGACCAAAAGAAAAAAAAAAAGAATTGCTTAAGTAATCAGAAAAAAAAAATGGCGTTGTTAAAGAGTTCTACAATTGAGTTTGAATGAGAGAGGAGACAAAGTGACAAGCCCTGGGCTCTTGAGCTAGTGCAAGTTTAAAGAGCTCGCCTGGGGAATTCCTTCACAGTCCCCAGTGGAACCAGTCAAAAGAGCGTCATGCCTTCCGTGTCCCCTGACCCTCCATTCAATCAAAAGCAACAGGCCTGAACAATCACGGAACAAAAACCTCATTGCCCGCGTAACCTTCCAACCCCGGAGCTGTATGGGCCGCTAATCCGCCGCACAAAGCGGGCAGCTGCTCTTTTCTTCTCCAGCGCCCGGGCCCAACTGCTGATCGGCTCTGGAACGTCCCAGTAGCGCGCCGGGGGCCTCCGGTGTTTATTTAGCGGGCTGCTGGCTGCGCCGGGGGCCTCCTGGAGAGCCGGCTCCGCGCCGCCCGCGCGCCCGCGCCAGAGCAGCCATGTACCGGCGCAGCTACGTCTTCCAGACCCGCAAGGAGCAGTACGAGCGCGCCGATGAGGCTTCGCGCGCCGCCGAGCCCGAGCGCCCGGCAGACGAGGGCTGGGCTGGGGCCACTAGCCTGGCGGCGCTGCAGGGACTCGGCGAGCGCGTGGCCGCCCACGTCCAGAGGGCCCGCGCGCTCGAGCAGCGCCACGCCGGGCTCCGGCGGCAGCTGGATGCCTTCCAGCGCCTGGGCGAGCTGGCTGGGCCCGAGGACGCCCTCGCCCGCCAAGTCGAGAGCAACCGCCAGCGCGCCCGGGACCTGGCTGCCGAGCGCACCCGGCTGGAGCGCCAGGGCACCGAGGCGCAGCGCGCGCTCGACGAGTTCCGGAGCAAGTAAGCGGCGGCCATCGGGGGAAACCGAGGCAGGGCGTGGGCCGCCCCGGGGGCGCGGGGCTGGGAGCACGCTGCTACCCACGCAGGGGTGGAGGTCCGTCTCTGGTCCCCTGTCGATCAATGACCTCATCCATGCACGCAGGTGGCACATTTCCTTAAGTTAAGACTAGCTTCTATTTTGGTGACACGTCAGTTTACACTAAGTTGTATCATTTACTTTTCATCTATTTTTAAATTTAGATATAACTTGCATGTTATAAAATGCACATATTTTAAGTGCATAGTTCAGTGAGTTTTGATAAATGTATATACCCGTGTTACCATAAACAAGTGAGATATTTCCACTACCCCTGAAAGTTCTCTCCTCCCCTTTCCCAGTTAGTCCCCTTTGCCCCAGACCAGAGGCACCCGTTCTGATTTCTATCACCATAGATTGAGTTTGCCTATTCTACAGTTCCACAAAAATAGAATCTTACAGCAAGTATTCTATTGTCTGGCTTCTTTTGCTCAGCACATTGTTTTTGAGATGTACCGGTGTTATTTAATCCTTACAGACTTATCTTTACCGCACCTGTTTTACAGATAAGGCGACTGAGGCTCAGAAAATGTAGGAATTTGGGGCAAGGCCCCTCAGCTAGTGAATTACTGTCCCGGGACTGGAATTTAGGTGTTGGGCATGTTAAGTGTAATTGCCTTCATGGCATGGCAGCTGACACCTGGGAATTAGGCTCACTATGTGTCCTCTAGGGTCTTGATACTCAAAGTGCAGTCCATGGACCAGCAGTATTGGCATCACCTGGGGGCTTGCTAGAAATACAGATTCTTAGGCCCATCCTAGAACTCCAGAATTAGAATCTGCATTTTAACAAGCTCCCTAGGTGATTTGCAGTTTAAAAAGTTAAATGTTGAAGACTAAGAAGCACTGGTCCAGGGCATGGTCTCCCCTCCCACAGATTGAGTAATGTGTTAAAATCACATAGGAGCTGTTTAAAAAAATACGCAATTTGTCAACATTTTTTCAAGTTATAAATGTGTGTGCTCTTTGACTCAGAAGGCCACTTCGAGGAATTTATTTTATTTTATTTATTTATTTATTTTTTTATTTTTTTTGAGACGGAGTCTCGCTCTGCCGCCCAGGCTGGAGTGCAGTGGCCGGATCTCAGCTCACTGCAAGCTCCGCCTCCCGGGTTCACGCCATTCTCCTGCCTCAGCCTCCCGAGTAGCTGGGACTACAGGCGCCCGCCACCTCGCCCGGCTAGTTTTTTGTATTTTTTAGTAGAGACGGGGTTTCACCGTGTCAGCCAGGATGGTCTCGAGGATGCACTCCAGCAGGTATGAAATGGCATGCCTGTAAAGATACTCACTGCAACAGGTATACTGCAACAGGTACACTCCAGCAGGTACACATTTGCAATGGCATGCCTGCAAATATACTCACTGCAGCAGGATCTGCAATAAGCCTGGAACCAAATAAATGCTCATTAATAGGAAACAGGTGCTTCCTCCATGTAATGGAATACTGTGCAGTGGAAAAAAGTATGTTATTGTCATTTAGTTTTTTAAAAAGGGAGAAGAGTAGAGTTTTTGTTTTTGTTTTTGTTTTTGTTTTCTTGCATAAAAAGAATTTCAGGACACACACAAAGACACACACACAGACACACACATAGGCACATGCCCCAATGACACTGGCTACCTGAGGGGGATAAGTGAGTAGGAACTGGGCAATTGGGAGACAGAGGTGGGAAGGAGACTTTTAACAGAACGTCTTTTTATATCTTTAAAAAAATTATTTAATTGTGGTCTGGGTGCAGTGACTCACACCTGTAATCCCAGCACTTTGGGAGACCGAGGCAGGCAGATCACTTGAGGTCAGGAGTTCGAGACCAGCCTGGCCAACATTGTGAAACCCTGTCTCTACTTAAAAAAATACAAAAATTAGTTGGGTGTGGTGGCACACGCCTGTAGTTCCAGCTACTCGGGAGGCTGAGGCAGGAGAATCACTTGAATCTGGGAGGCGGAGGCTGCAGTGAGCTGAGATTGTGCCATTGCACTCCAGCCTGGGTGACAGAGCAAGACTCTGTCACAAACACACACACAATTATTTAACCATGTAAGAGATTTATCCATTTAAAATTTCATAAATGAATTTTAAAATACAGATGTTCAGGCCCTACCCTGGACCTCAAGTGGAGTCCAGAAGCTTAAACATTTTTAATGAGTGCCACTGGTCATTCCAGCCAGATTTGGGAACCCCTGGTATAGGGTAGTCAGAGGATTTCTCCAAACCTGCTCTATATTTGAGTTCCAGTTTCTCAATCTGAATCCTGGGCAGGTTATTCAATGTTGTGTTCTGAACACATTTATTAAATCACATTTATTGATTCGATTCCTGTCAACTCTTTTGAGGTTTAATCTATAGAAACAGACTTGGAACTGGTAGAAGGGACCTGAAAACCCACTTGTTACGGCACTTCATGGGGAAACTGAACCTGGGAGACGGCCTGTGGGTGATAGAACTTGAACCTGGGTTTTCTCACCCTGGGCCTATGCTCTTTTGGGAACACTGTATCTTGAGAGAATGTGTTCTTGGACTCCTGCAGTGTAAGGCCCAGAAATAGGACCTCATTCAGATGAAGCTCATGTTCTCCAAAGCAAAGGGGGAAAGTGCCCTGTGGCTCAGACATCCAGGGCAGCTTAATGGGCCATCAGGATTCCCTGGATGGCCTTTGTATTGGCATTAGACCATAGTCTACTGTACTTTGGCTGGCAAGCATGACATCCATGAGTCCTAGTTGAAGGAAACGCTGTGTTGGCTTTTCCTGGTCTTTACTGATTGCACTTGGTTCTGAGTTATATGCCCATCATGAAGCAGTTCCTTCAGGCTCTGTGATTTATTTAAAATTCATATTAATTTATTCTCTCCCTTTGCCCCCTTGGAGAAGTTTTGACATTTGGATTGTGGTAGTGGGAATTGCAAATCATTATAGAAATCACGCTCATCCACATCCATAGGCACACACACATACACATACATGCCAAGCTTGAGTTTACATTCCAGAGGTGAGTTGATGGCTAGCTAAAGCCAGGGGAAAATAATGCAGCAATGGGCTACTATGTGCAGCCTTGGTTCCATGCTAGCGCTAGTCATAATCTCTACCTGGCAGTTGAATAATTTCAAAATCAGGTCTTTAACAGGTCAAAGACTAAACGAAACACTAAATAAAGCAAGAATGAAATAAAAACAAAACTATCAAAATACAATGACAGATTCAATTATCCAAATCGTTGAAAACTAAAAATAATTTATGTAAAACAGTTAATTGAAGCCAGTTTTTTCATTTTATGAATATACTTATATGGATATATACATTATCATGAATTCTTTGTAGTGAAATCTCTCTCTCTCTCTCTCTTTTTTTTTTTCTTTTTTTCAAGACGGAGACTTGCTCTGTCACCCAGGCCGGAGTGCAGTGGGGTGATCTCCCCTCACTGCAAGCTCCGCCTCCCGGGTTCACGCCGTTCTCCTGCCTCAGCCTCCCCCGTAGCTCGGACTACAGGCACCCGCCACTAAGCCTGGCTAATTTTTTTTTTTTTTTTTAATTTTTAGTAGAGTCGGGGTTTCACCGTGTTAGCCAGGATGATCTTGATATCCTGATCTTGTGATCTGCCTGCCTCGGCCTCCTAAAGTGCTGGGATTACAGGCATGAGCCACCGCGCCTGGAAGTCACTTCTCTTTAATATAATATCTAGACTTGTCTTTACAGCATGAAAATTACCCACAATATCAGGTTAATATGTTGATCGTCAAATGTGTTCTTAAGCTATGGAAACTCTTAGATATTTCCAGCAGGAAAGAGCAATGAGAAAGTTAGATTTGATTAACAGTTTTATTCTCAAAGCTAATAATACACTCAAAAACTAAGTTCTGGCTCTGTTAGGGCAATACACAAAATAAACTACTACATGTAACATCCTGGTATGAAATGTAAAACTTGTGCAGAGATGTTTAGTTTCCTAGATGGAACTCAGCTTCGCAGATGGTTTTAGATCTGGGAATGTGTGCACATTGCACATATTCGTAATTGTTCTTCCTTCAGTTCCGGACTTTTCCTTCCGAGAACACAGTGGTGTGATTTTCTAGCATCTTTCATGGTTGAAGAACACTTGACTTGAACCCATGGCATGGGCATGCAAGGGCACAGAAAACTATGCTTTGTGGGTTGGGCTCAGTGTTAATTAGGATTGCTTTCAACTATAAATGACATAAACTCCAAATTGACCATGGCCCACTTCAGACCAATTAGGATGGCAACTATAAAAAAAACAAACAAACAGAAAATATGTGTTTGTTAGGATGTGGAGACATTGTGGACTGTTAATGGGACTGTAAAATGGTACAGCTATTGTGGAAAACAGTATGGCAGTTCCTCAAAAAATTAAAAAATAGAATTACCATATGATGCAACAATTCCATTTCTGTACATATACCCAAAAGAATTGAAAGAATTGAAAGAGGGTTTTTTTTTTTTTTTTTTGTGGAGGTGGGTCCCCCCTCTGTGGCCCCGGCGGGAGTGCAGTGGCGCAATCTCGCCTCACTGCAAGCTCCGCCTCCCGGGTTTACGCCATTCTCCCGCCTCAGCCTCCGGAGTACCTGGGCGCCCGCCACCTCGCCTGGCTAGTTTTTTGTATTTTTAGTAGAGACGGGGTTTCACCGTGGTCTCGATCTCCTGACCTTGTGATCCGCCCGCCTCGGCCTCCCAAAGTGCTGAGATTACAGGCGTGAGCCACCGCGAATAGCTACTTGTATACACATGTTCGTAACAGCATTGTTCACAACAGATAGCTTCCTAGATAGCTCCCTAAAATGTAGCAGCAACCCAAGTGTCCATCGACAAAGGAATAGATAAATAAAATGTGGTGGATACATAGAATATTATACACCCTAAAAAAGGAAGGAAATTCTGACATATGCTACAATATGGTTGAAACTTGAAGACATTATGCTAAGTGAAATAAGCCAGTTACAAAAAGAAAAATATTGTATGATTCCACTTACATAAGGTAGTTGGGCTAGTCAAATTCACAGAGACAGAAAGTACAATGGTGGTTGCCAGGGCTGGGGATGGGGAGAATGGGGAGTTAGTATTTAATGGGTACGGAGTCTCCACTTTGCAAGATGAGGAGTTACAGAGATGGATGTTGGTGGTGATTTCACAACATTATGAATGTATTTAATATCACCAACTGTACACTTAAAATGGTTAAGATGGTAAATTTTATGTTATGCGTATTTTACCACCCCTGCCCCCCCTCCACACACACACAGAAAAAAATCAGAAAAAGTGATAGTGGCTTACCCAAAATGTCATTGGCTTATCCAAAATGTTTCTCGCTTGTGTAAGGTCTGGTTAAGCAGTTTAGTATGATGCTCTACAGTATTTGGGACGTGGAAGGTTCTGTGTGGCCTTCAGGAAGGCAGCATTCATGTTTCTGGCTGCAGGATGGAGGGAGGGATGGAAAATGAGAAGCAAAGGGCACACATACACCATTGCTTACTAAAGGTATCTGAAAGCTGCCATGCAGACTTAGGCTTCCATCCCATTGGTCAGGACTTTGTCACATGGCCACACCTGGCTGCAAGGAATGCTGGAAAATGTAGTCTCCCTTCTAGGCAGTCCTGTGCTTGCCAAACATCAAGGGCTCAAATTCCTGAAGAAGGCGAGAATGGGCATTTGTGGGTCACCTTATAGGGAACAAGGGGAGGAGTCATTTAGGAAGGAATCTTCTCTCTTCAGGGTTAAAATACCCGCAGAGGGAAACCTTCATTCTGACCAGAATGATTTCTGAAGTCTGTGCTTCCCCAATCCCCATCATTTTCTAGAAGTCCAGAAAGAAATTGACTAGGAGAAAAAAACCAAGTAACAAACAAACAAAAACACCTGCTCCTAGTATTTGTTGCTTTCTTAATCTTGTGAATGTTTAAATTGGGGGAGTTCATTTCTCTATCCAGACAATATAGCATGGTTATCAAAGCACAGTTTTGGTGTCTAACTCAAGTCTCAGGTCTGACTCCACCCTTCTCTTAGTTTGGAGTCCACCAGAAGCCAAGCCTGAGACAGGAATTTGAGGGCAAGTGGCTTCTTTGGAACATGTCCTCGGGGAACACCAGTAGGGGAGTTAAGAGGTGAGACAGGAAGGGAAGACAGCCAGTGTTGAGTGCACTAGCAAGCAAGTTCCCATCATGGGCAACTGGAGCTCCACTTGCTGGGTATAGAACGTGCCTCAGTTGTCCCAGCTGAGCAGAAAAGGAGCTAGGGTACTTATGCTCCAATTTGCCTCTTTCAGAGTTTGGGGGCTGCTCCCAGAGGCCCTAACTCCTTGGCATGTCCAGCCTGCCCCACCCACTTGCCCAGAGGAGGCTGTCGCTGTGTGGGGAGTGATGCTGCTAGGAGGAGGGCGAAGTGTTGGGAGCATCTGCCTGAGTTTCCTCATCTTTAACGCAGCACTAACAATAACTGCTTTCTTCTAGGGTGATGTAAGGATTAAATGACATAATCTGGAAAAATTGACACATTACATGTGTCAGCAAATAAAATAGTATAGGAAATCCAAGTACGGTCAGGTTAATGGTGGTGTAGATTGTGCAGGGCAGTCTCCCATCTCTGCCACTGCTGCACTTGGGTTTTAGATAGGCCAGGATATAATTCCCTCGTCCTTGGGGTGGCTGGGAATAAGACTGTAGGGGCTGGGGTTGGGGCCTTCAGGCTGGGAGTCTCCTATTCGGCTAACTGCCCCTGGTTACTCCATGCAGTTTGTAAATGTTACCACTTTCTGATTGGGAGGCAGTTGGCTAGGAAATGCAGCATTCATTAGCTACTACTTTAAAATTAAGACCCTCTCCTCAAAGGAGAGGGCATCGTACCCAGGTTGAATTTAATGCTTATTATGTGATCCATACATATGAAAGCACGGTAGCCACCCAACTCTCACTTACGTGTCCAATTTGCAGGTACGAAAATGAGTGTGAATGTCAACTCCTGCTAAAAGAAATGCTTGAACGGCTTAACAAGGTGAGCGGAACACATCCTTGGGCTTATGTAGCTTAATTACAGTATTGAACGGAATGGTGGAAGTGCATGTTTTACATGCTTCTCTTTGTGTTACTTTAGCGGTCACTACTTCTTTTGCAGTCACTCTCTCTCGACTTGTTAATTTCAACTGCGTCTTTGTGAGTGAACTCACACACCCATACACACACGCCTGTCTCCTGCGAGAAACACAGGCTATGAAGCTTGTTGGCTATGCTAGGCTAGCAAAACCTGCTGGCGTCACAATGACAAGAGGCTGTTTTACCTGTCATACCGATCCCCAACACTGAATTTAGGAAGGACCTTGCTTTGGGCAGTGGTTATTTGGACACAGCAATACCTCTGTCCTGTTGGCTAAGAGTTTTGAGATTGCTGCTCCACAGGAGAAGTCTCAAGAGAACAGAGGAAGAAATTTCTACTTCCCCTAGAGCGCCCTCTTATAGCATGACCAATAGCCCCAGGGGAGATGCCAGGGGTTCTTAGCCACTTGACTTTCCTGCAGGGTTATGTGGAGTTGATCTTTGCAGAACAGGGGTGATTTCCTTCTTGGGATTCTTCATCATCATTCTCACTAACTGATTGGATTTTCTGCTTTTGCCAGGAGAATCCCACCACCAGAAAGCAGAATGATTCTGGATCACCAGGGTTGTACAGAACCAGGGATGGCAGATAGCTTTAAGCATGGCCCTTTTCTGATCATTTTTGAGCTCAAATATCACAGCGGAATGATCCATGGAGACTATTTAGTGGAAGGGCTGCTTAATTAGGGCACATGGGCTGCCCTTCCCCACCCCTTCCATGCCTACAACTCATCAAAATTGCTGACAAAACCGCAGACTCTTCCCTGCCATGCCCAGGGAACTCCAGGCAGCCTCTTTGGACAGTCAGGGTTAGCACGGGATGTTTGCCGTCCCTTCACTTTGTCCAGCCTTTGCTGTTTAGGATTACTCTGCTGGTTGAAGGGAAAATCAGAACTAGAATCTAGGGAAACCCAGTTTTGCTTTGTCTATGTTACCTGCCCCTCTGCGTGTGAGCACGCATAATATGTTCAAACTAGGACAGTGTGAAAGAGGGTGCTGTCCGTAATTACACAAGTCAGTCAATGCAGGCTGGGACTGTCTCAGGCCAGCTAGTAGGACACGTGGGCACCCTAGATAAAAACACAGAGATGGCAGTGAGAATGCGCCTCAGGAGGGCCTTGAGGACACACGCTCAATAGTTGGCCTAGAGAACGATGGCCTTGAGCCTGTTGGACGTCTGAGCTGGGAGCTGGGAGCTGGGAGCTGGGCCTTAGTAGTGTCTGACGTAACCCTGCTATTCTGTTGACACCTGTAGATCATCCCCATTCTTCTGTTTGGTGGCAACCTCAGACTGCCAGAACATGGCCTTCAGACACGGGGCCCTAGCATCCTTCACAGCACCCTGCAGGCCCTCTCCCCAACACTTCCACATGTTGTCTTGTGAGCATCTGTCCTCACTGCGTGCAGGGCTTTCTCCTCACTTGTCACTCACGCAGTGCTATCCTGGGCACTCTTCAAATAAAGGGGAGAAAGAATGGGGTTCCTCTTTTATCCTTGATGGAAAATGACAGTGAGTTTAAAAAACAAGCTTAAACTTTCTGTTGTTTTTCTCTTTTTTTACAAAAGCGATCCATATTCTCAGTAGAAAAAATAAAGCAACATAGATAATGAAAAATACGGAAAAAGCATCGCATAGTACACCTTTATGTATATTGTGACGTAGAGTGTGGACATTTGAAGTATCAGCCCTGTAAGAATATTATGAAGGTTCTGGGGAAAGATGCTACCAAGAATTTGGGTGACGCCAGCACAGGGAATTGGCATGACTGGCCCCTGGGTCCAGGTAAGACAGTACTGCCCACAAGTGAGCTGCACAGCCCCAACGAGGAGTGTAGCCTGTGATTAGGAACCTCCTGCTACTGCTGAGCATCTGCGAGACTGTGGGCCAATTGCCTTGTCCCTCAGAGCCTCAGCTTCTTCATCTGTGAAATGGAACCACAATACTCCCCACCCACCATAGGAGTGAAAGTCAATGTGCCTAGTGAGAACTAAATGATGTAATAATGTGTATGACTTGCCCATCACCTGGTGGCGCTCAATCCCCGGTCACTGTTATTATTACAGAGCACTTGATGTGATAGACACCAGCTTGATTTTCTCCACAGTGTGGGTGCAGAACCCTGGTGAAATGGGAGGTGACTTTAGAAAGTGCATGGAGGAGTGATATTTAATACTTGTGAATTTTTTAGGATTACCTGTTATTTACAGCAGATGACATATAGATTTCCAAACAAATCTACGTAAAAATGAGTACATTTAAAGACAAATACAGAGTGAATAAGATGCAGGTAGTCCTTGGATAATAGTAGAATTCATAAACACAGTAGGCAGATGCAGGGAGCTGGGGAGGGCTTTGTGCAAGCCTGTAGGAGCCTCAGAACAGCCTGTGGTTATTGGAGGGGCAGGTTTTATTCTCAGAAATGACCTAGTCCAAATTCTTCTCTGGGCCAGTGAGGAAACTCACCCTTGGTGAGGTGAAATGACTTCAGAGCCTTGCAGCTCAGCCGCAATAAGTGTAGACAGGAGTTGGGGTCTTTTGTGTTTGTGGTTCATTCTCTACCTCCAAAGAATAGTCAGGGAATCGATGTACTCAGAGGCCAGACACGAAGCCAGAGAGTTCTTGGCAATAGGTGGCCCCATGGACCTTGATGTTAGTGTCCTGTCCACATACCCTGGGCCATCCCAGTGGTCACTCAGACATGCTGAACACCCTGATCACTGCCTGCATCTTGGGCTCTGGGAACATACATGGCCCACATGAGTACAGTCCAGAAGCGCTGGGTATTAACACCTCAGGAACAACCCTCAGCTGCTGTGGACCAGGATAGGTGGATAAGTTCCCCATCCCTCCTAGCGACAGTTCAGAGTCGTATTCCACATGGTCCCTCAGAGGGACCCCAGCAGGACTGAGCTGTCTACAATGGCAACCTGCTCATCACACTCCTTCATTGGTTCCCTTCCCTGGCTCACTTCCCTCCCTTCCCTGTGCCTCCTGGGATTACCTCCCAGGTAAGTCACAGGTACCCAGTCTTTGCCTTGGGGTCCACTTCTGGAGAACCCAAATAGTCCCTCAAGGGCAGGACCAGGTGAACACTGGACCTTTTTGTTCTCTGCTGAGATCATCAGATGACATGAAAGAGGCTAAAATTCACATCGCATCAGCTGGTCGTGTGAGTGATTTTGGCCTGCAGGTTTTGGGTATTTTCTTACATCAGATCAACGAGGTTTTACCTCAGTCTCAGTGCCCATTTCCTTTGGTCTCACTTGTGGAAGGGATTCATCCCTGGATGTGGCCATGGGACATCACTGACCCAGTCTTTGCATCCTACTTGGAAGACAGCGCAATGTATGTGAAAGGACTGATGGCCCCTGCCTTCACAAAACCACCATGCATTTCTTCATGCTGCACATGTAATCAAGCCTACAGAAAGAGCTCCTGTAGTTTTATCAGCCAGATAAGTTATAGCGGGCCACTCTTTGCTATGCACTTGGAAGTGAAATAAACTCCTCAATACGTTACCTACAACCTATGGCCAAAGTTATTCAACTTCTCAGCCTTTTGATGTAGTAGGAATTCCAGGCGACTTTAAAATATTTGGGTTTGCTAACTTCTAGAACTCATGGTCACCAAATATATACATATGAGATTACTGGTCTGCTATGATGCCTGATTGGCTTATCTTAAGGAAATTGTAAGCAGCAGACTTTAAAATCTTCCTCTCTTTTTTCTTTAAAATTCCCAGAATTTTAAAATGATGTGGCTTCTAGTCAAATGCTTTCACTTAAAAACAATTTTAAAAATATTTAAAGACTGACATATACGCTTTTTCATTTAATTCATGTGTCTCTAAAACGTGCCTGCGGAAAGCAGCAAGAGGCCAGGGAGTTTAGGGGATAAAATGGTGCGGGCATGGAGCCCTACCTTCAGGGCTGTGCCTTTTTATGTCCAAGAATTCCTCTGAGTCCGGAAATGAACTTCCAGGGAAGGAGATGAAACTGGGAAGGAAGAGGAGGAGTCTGGGGGTGGAGAGGCAAGAGGAGCAGAGGAAGAGTCAGGATGAATGCAAAGGGAGAGAGAGCAAAGTTGAGGAGACTGAGGCAGAGGCAAGAGAGAGGGTGGAGAGATGTAGAACTTGCCCAGTGCCCTCCTTCAGGCCAGCATTAGCACCTGGAAGAACAACCTTAGCATTTTTGGAAAGGTGTTTGACATCCAGAGTTGGAGGAAAAGTGTTTTTAAATTAAATTCCAGCTAACTAGAAATCTTAATGAACTTAAATACCCATTCTTTAGCAGTTGGGTTTTTTAATGGAGTTTCTGGATCCCTGTGAATAGGTAAGTGAGGCTGTTTTTTTTTTCACCCTTTTTAATCCCAGACATTTGAGTTAAAAAGGGCTGATTTTCAATAATGCTCCAAATTCTAGTTATTTCTCCAGCTCCTTTCTAAAAACATGGCTGTAAATAGTCTAGATTAGTGGTTCTAAAACTTCAGTGTGCATCAGCGTTACCTGGGGTGCGGCAAGGGTGGGGGGCACATTAAAACCCAGACTCCTGGACCTCAGCCCCAGAAATTCTAAGCCAGTAGGTCTGGCATCTGTTGGAGTATTTACATTTCTGATCTGTTCCCAGGTGTTGTGATCCAGGGACAACATTTTGAGGGCCACTGGTCTAGATCTAGGACACAGGCAATATCAGGGTTGGAATGTTTTGTAAAATTAGACTATTGACCCATAATCTCAATTCAGAAAAATCTAGATGATTCTGCTGGTGAAGCTTCTGAAAATTCAGCTGACAACATCCACAGCATAATAAAAACACAAGCGTCTACACATTTCTGAGTTCTGGCGCAAACAAAAGAAAACACTTCCAAAACAAATTTTCCTCAATGTATCAGCAACTGTACATTCCAGTGGCCCCTACTCACCGTTGGGGGTTTTGGGGTCAGCTTATCAGGTGATTATCTTCAAAGCAGGACAGTGTGCTTGCAGAAACATCTGCTTAATCCCTATTTTAAGAATAACTATTGACTGGTCTTTTACTATCACTATGAGCAATTTTAAAGATTTAACTGATGGGACCCAGTGCTGGTGGTTTTAGCACAATCCTAGGAGGGAGGTGGGGAAGAATGACAGGCACCTCAAAGGACGGAGTCAGGGCTTAGCACTCAGCTCTTGGCTAGTAGAGAGAAGCCCACGGCAGGTTCCAGGCCCATTATCTTCCACTAACTTCCATTCACGAGCTCAATGACGCACTGCATCGGTCTGGCCTCAGCCCCGCATACATGGAGGGAGGCTCTGGACTTCAAGGTGCATTTGGCAGAGCTCTCATGTTGCATGGAGTTGCTTGAAGAGTCTCTGAGGGAAGAGGGCAGCTGAGCAAGGGGGATGCCTGTGGCCCCTTGGTTTTGCTTCAGTACAGTGGCTTTCATGGACTGCTTTGTTCAAAGGATGGCACATGTGGCTTAACAAAAGTTTGAGGACCAGTGACCCCTAGGGTCCCTTCTATTTCTAAAATTTGGAATGTTTGATTCCTTTTAAATAATCACACAAAGGGTCCTTGAAGCCCTGTTTCTAGTCATTCAGCTTTGTGGCTCAATCATGGATGCATTTTGGTAAGAGTGATTGAGAATTCTGTACCCCACCCCATCCTCAGCAGTCTTAAGATGGGCAGAGGGAAGATAGAACAACATCCACCCAATACTCCTGCACGTCGGGCCCAGATTTAGCCAGGCCTCTCTGAGGGTGTGGTCCCCTCCCTGGGGCTGAGAATCACTCCACAAGGAACCATTGCCTTTGAAGGGAGTGGTGATGCCTCCGGGAACACTGTGATTGTCTTTCCCATCATGTGGTCCAGCTGTCAGTCAAGATGGTGGTCATGTGACCCGTGCTGGCCAATCACAGCTCTCCTGAGGGAGGGCTGCAGGGATGAACTGATTCAGAGCTGGGTCACTCTGAGGACAGGTCCTTGACTCCTGCTACTTAGATTCCTGAGACTGCCCTGGTTTCCGTCTTTCCTGAGGTCTGGTTGTTTTTTTGTATTTTACAAATTACCCAGGTCTTTCTGAATCCTCCACCGTTTTCTGTTGCTGGAAAGATTCAGGCTTCCCTTTCCACCATTTCTCTTACAAAAGGCTTCACAGGCTTGTGAAATACTTCTGGGTATTTCAGAAGACCAGGCACCAGGATCTCCAAGGGGTCTGCCCACTTCCCCTGGGGTAGGAATGCCTCGATTTGCAGGAGTGCATCAGTTTGGGTCTGATCGCCCCGGGCTGGGTAGCGCACGCCTTCTGGAAGAAGAAACGCTACAGCTGAGTTTTCATTAGACCCTCCCTCACTGTCGTCCCTGGGTTGCAGGATGTGAGGACCCATCATTAAGGGCCCAGAATGGTAACCCCCTGAAGGCAGAGCTCTTTAAAGGTCAATGGCTAATTAATTAAACACATGAATGAGCTCAGAAGCTAAGTCCCATAGTTAGATTTCATATTCTTGTAGTTTGGACAGTTCAGTGTCCTGGATCTGGAAAAATGTTACCCTTTTTGTAATTTGGTTCATTCTTCTATTTCTGATTTAAAACAAAAAACCCAAAAAACTTCAGACCATGTGTAGATTTATTGAAGGGAGTGGTTTTCCCAGAAGCTCTAGCTTCTCCCAGTGGACAGCGGTGCTGGTGGCAGCAGGGGCCCGGTGCTAGGGCCAGGAATCAGGAGAAGCCTTGGAGAGAGTAGACAGGAGAGTCCAGGGACCGGGGTGAGGAACGACTTTGGACACCGGTGTCCTTCCCCGTTCTGTCGAGGGCTCCTTACCTGGGGATTCACCCTGGAGCAGAAACCTGGAGGAGCACTGAGGAGGAACAAGATCTTCCATTGCCGAAAATTGCTCCCACAGAGCCGTGCCATGCAGTATGGCAGCCACCAGCCGCACGTGGCTGTGGAGCACCTGCAATGTGGGGAGGTCGAATTGGGATGTGTGATGAGTGTAAAATACACAACAGTTTCAAAAACCTCATCTGAAAACAAGAATGGAAGATATCTCACCACTAACTTATTGATTACATGATGACATGATAATATTTTGGGTATACTGGGTAAAATAAAATATATTATTAAAATTAATTTCACCTGTTTCTTTTTATTTTATTTAATGTGGCTACTTCTAGAAAGTTTAAAATTGGCCAGGCACGGTGGCTCATGCCTGTAATCCCAGCACTTTGGGAGGCCGAGGTGGTTGGATCACCTGAGGTCAGGAGTTCAAGACCAGCCTGGCCAACATGGTGAGACACGATTTCTGCTAAAAATACAAAAATTAGCTGGGCGTGGTGGTGCACGCCTGTAGTCCCAGCTACTTGAGAGGCTGAGGCAGGAGGAAACGCAAAAGGAAATGTTTTGTTTGTTTGTTTTGTTAGTTCATGTCTTTTATCAGCTCATACAGTTCCTTGTCTTCTGCTTTGTTGAAGCAGTAAGTCAGACAACATTTGCCACAATAATGTCTGTCAAAGTGGCTTGCCATAAACGCTCCAGCACCACATTCCTCAGAAGGGCACTCTTGATGAAGGTGACTAATTTTGCCATTCTCATCCACCTTAATATTTTTAATATTATAATAATTAATAATAATATTTCAGGACAGCCAGCTTAGTCTTCTTTCTCTTGTGCTTACTCTTCTTGGGGTGGTGTTAAGACTTCTTCCTTTTCTTAGCACCACCACGAAGTGTCGACACAAGATGAAAAGTAGACTCCTTTTGAATGTGTAGTCAGACAAAGTACATCCATCCTCCAGTTGCTTTTGCTAGCAAAGATCAGTCTTTGCCCATCAGGAGGAATTCCTTCCTTATCCTGGATCTTGGCCTTTACATTTTCTGTCGTATCTGAGGGTTCAACCTCGAGGGTGATGGTCTTCCCTGTAAGGGTTTTCGTGAAAATCTGCATTTTGGTGGCGGCTTCACTACAGATGGCTGATTGAAAAGGAAGGAAATGTTTTAAGATATATTCCTAAGGGTTGCACATTAACTAATTTGATCTTATACAACTCTCAAGTTCTGCAAGATAAAATCTTCAGTTCTCTTGGATAGATAAAAAAGCTTGAGAAGTTTGAGCTGGATGAGGGTTGGCCACTCCCCTACCATCTTGCTAATGCTTCAGACCAAATTCACACAGAGAGAGATTTGTTAAATATTAACATTTATTGTGATGCAGGCCCCCAGGGTCCACACAACCTTCTGTGTAGGCTCCATGAAGTCTCAACTCTGGTGTCTTAGGTGCTAAGAGAACACTTTGCATGGAAAGCTCATTCAAGGCAGAGGCTACAATAGAGTCAGAATGTTAGGATCCTTCTTGTCAGCATCAGACAATCAGAAATCTTGCTACACCAGTGGTCTTTCACAAGAGCAACTGAGGAACCAAGTGCCTTTTATATTTATTTATTTATTTATTTATCTATTTCAAGATAGAGTTTTACTCTTGTTGCCCAGACTGGAGTGCAATGGCGTGATCTTGGCCCACTGCAACCTCTGCCTCCCAGGTTCAAGCGATTCTCCTGCCCCAGCCTCCTGAGTAGCTGGTGTTACAGGCATGTGCCACCACGCCTGGCTAATTTTGTATTTTTAGTAGAGATAGAGTTTCTCCATGTTGGTCAGGCTGGTCTCGAACTCCTGACCTCCGGTGATCCACCTGCCTCAGCCGCCCAAAGTGCTGGGATTACAGGCGTAAACCACTGCGCCTGGCCCCAAGTGCCTTTCTTAAGAGAACAGTCTCAAGGCCTTGCCAGAACTGAAACCCTAGTAGCACAAGGGTGGGGAGTGTCTCTACATCTCATGACCAGTCCACATATCGTGACTGTCATAACTCTGTTCATGCGAGCGTGGACAGTGTCTCTTACATATTTTAGCCAAACCACATGTCCCCCTTGATTAATGAGATCCCATTGCTAATATTCATTATTTTATTAGCAAGTCACTAATAAGTCAGTAAAAATCCATTTCCCAAGGCCTCAGGTGTTGGCAGGTGTGCATGGCAGAGGTATCTTGGGAGAGTGGGGAATCCTGACGAATCCAAGTAATGCTCACCTGTAATATCACACTGAAGATGCCAAAGTATATAAGTCATTTCTGGACATCGTAGCACAATCTTATTAAGAGCATTAAGAATTCTTTCATACCTATTTGGTATATTCAAACTAGATCAATGAGGTAAGAGCCAGTGAATTATCAGAAAGTTTCCTGAGAAAATTCAACCTTTTGTGATCAGTGTAGTTTCCAACCTTAGAGGAACAAATGCTATTCACAAAACAGTCATTCTAAAAAATGCGTTTTTGTATTAAAGATGCATCTTCTCAGGGTAAATGTTAACAGTCCTTGGGAGAAAACTACTAGAATACAGATTTCAGGATTTAAGGGAAAACTCTTTCTTTCAGTCTTAGAAACCCAACTCACTGATGATGACATATAGAACAAATAAAGAGGTTACTTAAATATTAACTTTATTTG
Source organism: Papio anubis (assembly GCF_008728515.1). Taxonomy (NCBI): domain Eukaryota; kingdom Metazoa; phylum Chordata; class Mammalia; order Primates; family Cercopithecidae; genus Papio; species Papio anubis. The sequence goes on from NC_044991.1 coordinate 40,856,162, forward strand.
GTATGTAAATATACCTAGTGCTCCGATCTTTCTAGATCAAGGTTACTTAACCCTGGCCGTATTGACCCTTTAGGCAGGGGAATTCCTTGTGTGCAGGGTTGTGGGGGGGGATGCTGTCCTGTGTATTGTAGGGTATTTAGCAGCATCCCTGGCCTCTACCCACTAGTTGCCAATAGAAGGACCCTACCACGAAAGTGGTGACAACTAAAAATGTCTCTAGACACTGCCAAATGTCCCCCTGGGGACAAAATCACCCTCTGTTGAGAACTGCTGTTCTAGAACAGGTCCAATGGGCTAAGCCATTGCCTTGCTAGAATGCATAATCTCAGATCCCTCCCAGACCTACTGAATCAGAGTCTGCATTTCAGTAAGCTCCCAGGTGGTCTGTGTGCTCGTATACCTGGCTAGCTTTACCCCTACGATCCATGGTGCCTGTGGCCAGGGATATGTGGTTCTCATTGCAGGAAGCTGATGAAGCCTTGCTGCATAACCTGCGCCTTCAGCTGGAAGCCCAATTTTTGCAAGACGATATCAGTGCGGCGAAGGACAGGCACAAGAAGGTAACCATGACCCCTTGAAGCCCTTCCTCTAGAAAACCCAGTTTGGGTTTGATCAGGTAAGCCCAGGGCACTGTGGCTGAAAACAGACTGCTAGAGAGTGGTATACCTTTGTGCATTTTCCCTCGAACCAAATAGGGGTGAATTGGTCACTGGACAGTGCTTAATGAGCCAGACCTGCTTTGAACAGTGGGCAGTAGTGGGTGTGGTTTGAGGGCTGTGGTGTTGCGAACCAGTATCTATATTGTACAGTATAATTTATGAAGTGATTTTATATAGATCCGTCTTCATTAAGCGACAGTCCGTCAACTGTTTCTGCTCAGAAGATACATTAAAAAGTCTTGTTTCGGCCGGGCGCGGTGGCTCACGCCTGTAATCCCAGCACTTTGGGAGGCCTAGGCGGGCGGATCACAATCAGGAGCTCGAGACCACGGTGAAACCCCGTCTCTACTAAAAATACAAAAAATTAGCCGGGCACGGTGGCGGGCGCCTGTAGTCTCAGCTACTCAGGAGGCTGAGGCAGGAGAATGACGTGAACCTGGGAGGCGGAGCTTGCAGTAAGCCGAGATCACGCCAGTGCACTCCAGCCTGGGGGACAGAGCGAGATTCCATCTCAAAAAAAAAAAAAAAAAAAAAAAAAAGACTTGTTTTTCTCTCTGCCTCTGAACCCGTTAATTGCAGGAGCACATTATTCAGGAGCTTCCTCTCCTGCAGTGCTCAGATTCCCCCAGCCTCCAACAGTTCCTCACAGGCCTGACTGTGGCGGGCCCTGGCATAATTGAAAGATCAGATCTTGCAGCTGTTTGACCATGGGTGAGTGGCCTAACCTCTCTGAGATGCTTTTTCATCTTCAAAATGCAAATGCAGGCTCTCCTTCCCAGCAGTGGTGTGGGTGAAGTAGTGTAGCAGACCTGTGGGTGCCTCAGGGCTTCCCTCTTCAGGGACTCTGGCCTCCTCCCACTGCCATCCCTGCAGCTTTGCCTGAGGACTTTCTCCAAGCAGCTGGAGGCTGCTCCACCTGTAGTGGGGAGTTGAGGAACTCCTGTCCCCAGGAGCAGGGAGCAGCCTCAACTGGAACTGATGGGAGTTGGTGTATAAACACCCCAGCTCCCTCTCGCCTTTGTAGACCAACTCTGAGGCTTTTATTCTGCACTGGCACCCAGAGATCCTCACCAGGATTGAGCTCCAGGTGCTCACAGTGGTGACTCATTGGTAATAGCCCTCGCTGACCGCCCTCCCTTCCTGCCTCACTTTCCCACTCCATCCATCATGTTTCCTGGCATCATTGCCCAGTCAACTGTTTATACTCAGATCCCTCTCCCAGAGTCTGCTTCTGCGGAAACCCAAACTAAGACAATGTGGGAACATGGGTACAACCTGGAGCTTGGCAAGTGCTCAGTGAACCTCCAGTTCCCTTCCTACCTCAGTGTGTACCTGCATCCGTACACCAGCCCTGTCTGCTCCAATCAGGGTCCTTCTCACTTTCCACTAGGCCTAGCCATTTCCTCCTCCCCACCCACCTCCTTGCTTCTGCTCTACTTGATGGAATCCTTGGAACAGTGCCTGGGGCAGTTTTGAAGCAGCTCAAAGAATTCTTCCAGGCCATTTAGGATGATATTGATGATGATGATGGTGATGATGATAGCTCACACTGTGAGGCTCCCCTGCAGTATCTCACCGGATCCCAAGAGCAGCCTTGTGAAATAGTGCTCAGGTCAGGCTCCCTATAAGCAGAGCTCTAAGTAGTGATTTTTTGTCACTGATGTCTTAGTGGAGGGCTCTGAGGAGAAGGGAGGAAAGGGGCAAGACAGGGCAGGGAGCAGAGCAAGGATGTGTCCTCAACTGGAGTCTAGCTGTGGCGTTCTTATGATCCCATGGGAAGCTCTGTGAATTACCACAGCCGGGTCCCTCAAGGAGTCGAGAGAGTTGGTCTTTTGTACTCCCGTGCCATCAGTCATTGGCCTGGGTTGGGGATGAGGCAGGATCTGGTGGCTTCCTAGACAAGATGACCATTTGTTGACCAAGGGCTGCTTTCTGCAGAGGGCTGTGTCATCTGTTGTTACTCACAGAGCTTGGGATAGGGGCACTGGCTGGTAAAGGGGATCAGGCATCCCTACATATAGTTATCCCTGTTTTATAGAAGAACTTGCATTTTAGGAGGTTTAAATAGCTTGCCTGAGGTCACACATAGCCAGTAAGTCTTTTAGTCCAGGCCTGATTGACCAAAGCCCATTCTTTGAAACACTGCTGGTGTTGGAAAGGGTCCTTTGTGCCCTCCAGGGCCTTTTAACTTATTTATTTTTGACATGGGGTCTCATTCTATCACTCAGGCTGGAGTACAGTGGGGTGATCACAGCTTGCTGCAGCCTCCACCCACCCCCAGGTTCAAGTGATCCTCCTACCTCAGCCTCCTAAGTAGCTGGGACCACAGGTGCACACCACAACACATAGCTAATTTTAAAATTATTTGTAGAAATGAGGTCCTACTATGTTGCCCAGGCTGGTCTCCAACTCCTGGGCTCAAGCAATCCACTGGCCTTGGCCTCCCAAAGTGCTGGGATTACAGGTGTGAGCCACCATGTCTGGTGAGGGCTGGTTTTTTCCTCTGTTTTTTGTGCCTCTGCCACCCAGGGCTTTGTGAAGACCAATGCACCAATGTAGCTGAAGAGAAATGGTGACATAAAGCAAGCCTTAGTTGATTCATCTGCCCCATTGTTCTTGTGAAGTTTAAAGGAGACTGAGGGGCCAGGAATGAGCATGGTGCACATGTGGGCAGGCCCACCGATGGCAGCAGATGCATCAGTCTCTTCTTCCTCCTGAACCTGGTCATGGTCTGTCCCGTATGTGATGATGCAGCATATGGAAGTGTCCATTCCTGTGCTCATCTAGTACTAGAAGGAAAAACCAGCACAGCTCAACTTCTAACGAGAATGTTTTCCCTCCCCTAACAGAATCTTCTGGAAGTTCAGACCTATATCAGCATCCTGCAGCAGATCATCCACACCACTCCTCCAGCATCCATTGTGACGAGTGGGATGAGGGAGGTAAGAATTGGAGCAGGAAAAGGCAAACCAGCCCTGGCGGGAAGCTGTATCTGCAGACTCCCAGGGAAGGGCTCACAGGTTGGACTGTGAGGGTGGCCACCAGGGTCCACTCCCCACTCCTGCTTTGTATCCTCATCTGAAGTTTGTTCTTCTGATATTTTTCTTGTACTGTAAATGCCAATATTTAGACACATGAGGATGTAAACTGCGTCCTTGACCATTTTCTTCGGTATTTTCTCTTGAGAATTACGAGCTGTTCTTCCTTGCATACTTTATAAGAAATGACCAAGCTGCTTTCCAAAGCGATGTGCCATTGTTGCATCTCCACCCACAATGCGTGAGGGTTTCTGTGGCTCCCTGTCCTTGTCAGCACTTGGTATGTCAGCTTTTTAGTGTGTCTTTGCTATTCTAATGGTGGTGGTTTTAATTTGCATCCCCTAATGACTAAGGAAGCTGAGCATCCTTTTGTGCACTTATCTGCCATCCGGATAGCTTCTTTGTGGAAGTATCTGCTGAAGCCTCTTGCCCATTTAAAAAATTGGTTTGTTTCCTTATTCTCCCTATCAATCTGTTCATGAATTTAAAATACAGAGAATCTCAGATAATTAGTGAATATATTTTCAAGACGGAGCTCTGCTAATGATTATGTGAGCCTGTGGCATGGAAACTAGTGGGAAAGGATAGAGATTGTTGAAGCTGATTTGTAAAAACTAAAGATTTGGATATGAAAAATTATTTCCGATATTATGTTCCAAATTCCTTCTTCATTTAGCTCTCTAGCTGCTCAACAGGATAGTAGTTTTTTTTCCTAATATGGTTTATGGAATTTTGTGATGCATAGCATGATATATATATAAATAGACTGGTGCCAAGTGAGGTGGCTCGTGCCTGTAATCCCAACTACGCAGGAGGCTGAGGTGGGAGGATCACCTGAGGCTAGGAGTTCAAGAGCAGCCTGGACAACATAGAAAGACCCCATCTCTAAACAAACAAACAAACAAACAAGAAACAAAAAAACCCCAAAACACTGGAAATGATGCAAATTTAAAAAAAAAATGTTACAGTGTCCCTTCTCCAGAGGTTGTGGTAGGCTAGTACAGGGTTTGGTGGATTGGGCAAAAGATAAGGTTCTGGGTCTTTTTGCAAGGATGATCTAGGATGGTGGCTCTCAACCCTGGTGACACTTGCAATTGCCTAGATGTGTGCTCAGGTCATGCTCCGAGTCAATGAATGGGCTGCTCAGGAGGTGGGGCCTGCCCAGGAGCAGCATGCAGACAAGCTGCTGCAGAACCCATGGGCTGGGGTCACCAGCTACCTGAACTTTTTCATCTTAATTATTTTATACAAAGCTAAAGAAATCCCCAAATTTGCTTTAGAAGACACTTTTGAACCCTGCAAAGTATCATCTAAGAGACAGGAAAGTTACCTTTTTTGGCATTCATGAGGATAGTCTTGTCCGAATTGCCCACCAATTACCGTTTCAGGATCCTGTTGTCCTTAGTGGATGTAACCGAGGTTGCTACTAAGGCCTAAAAAAGCTTTTCCGGAAGTCTTAATTTTCTTTGCCAGAGATCCCTTTCCAGAGATGTTATTTTTATTTTTTCAAACCCACTTTTGTCCTCTAACTCAAAGGTGTTTTACATCCGAGCATACCTTTTGAATTGTGTCGTCTATTCCCTTGTAATAAGATCCTTCTACGTCGTAAGTACACAGACACTGGACTGACTTTGATGTCATCGATCAGCATCACCTGGGCTTGTGAGATGTGCAGAGTGTCCAGCCCAGCCTCAGACCCACTGAGACAGAATCTGCATCTTAGCCAGATCCTCAGGGACTCGTGGGCATACTCAGGCTAGAGAAGCACCAATTGAGAAAGCATCACATCTTTATGAGTCTTAGTTTAGCAATTCTATAGTCAAATTAGACAGTCACTTTCCTGTATGTCTGTGTCACTGCTGCAGCCACTTTGTAAGGTGTTTGAAGCAGAGACTGCCTGCCATACATGGGCTTGGACACAGAAACCCTCAGTGTAGACTTGGTGTTTGATTTTGCGTGGCTTCGAGTCAATGTGCTCTGTGTCAGAATGCATGGCTCTTGAGCAGTCAGGCCTTTGTGAAACAATTTGAATATTTTTGAATAAACATGGAAAGGCAGGTCAGGAGAGAGGCACCTGCTTGGCAGAGTGTGGAGAGGTCGGAGGATTTCCTTCCAGCCATTCCCTGGAGCGTCACTTCTCTTTCACCCATTGGGGCTGATGGCTCCTGCTTTGTGCTGCGCTGACATCGGAGCACAGCGTGTGGCTCGTGGCTCCAACCAACCTTCATTTTCTTAGAGAGTGTGCATTCCAGGTTTTCCTTTTCACAGAAGGGAAAACAGAGGCTTTGAGAGTCAAATGCCTTTTCTAGAGTCTCTTAGTAGGTTCACGGCACAGCCAGGTCTAAGCTCTGGTCTCCTGGTACTTGGTCCCGGCGTTTCACACTCCCAGGGAGGTTCAGACTTTGAAGACAAAGCAAAAGCCATTGATGGCTGCACTGTGGGCCTGGCTTAGTCTCCTCACGCTACTATAACAGGACACTATAGACGGGAGGGCCGACAGGCAGACATTTATTTCTCACTGTCCTGGGTGCTGGAAATCCAAGATCAAGGTGCCAGCAGAATTGGTGTCTGGAGAGGGCTCTCTTTCTGGCTTGAAGATGGCTGCCTTCTTGCTTTGTCTCATGTGACAGACAGACCGGGGGCGGGGGTGGGGGCTCTGGTGTCTCTTCTTGTTCTTACAAAGACCCTAACCACATCATGGGGCCCCCCATCCTCATGACCTCATCTAACCCTAACACCTTCCAAAGGTCCCACCTCCTGAAACCTTCATCTTGGGAGTTAGGACTTCAACACAGAATTCAGGGGGACACGGATATTCCATCCATATCAGGGCCCCACACCTCCTCTGCCCTTTTCCTCTCTGCATGTCCTGTGAATCTGACTCTGGCCTTCTCTGTGCAGGAGAAGCTCCTGACGGAGCGGGAGGTGGCCGCTCTGCGGAGTCAGCTGGAGGAGGGCCGCGAGGTGCTCGCCCACCTGCAGGCGCAGAGAGTGGAGCTGCAGGCCCAGGTACGCTGGAGACTGCCGCACGCGCATTGGGGCTTCCCACATGTTTTATGGAGGCGTTACGCGCAGCACACGCATGCAGCTTGAGGAGCTGTCACATGCTGAACATATCGTATGTTCCTGGCAGAAACGGGGTTTTCGGAGTGGGTGACCAAGCGCTCTGCTCTGCCCTGGACTGAGGAATTTTCCAGGACAAGGGAGAGTCCTGAGCCAGTGAACACAGGCATCACGCTCATTCCTGGCCCCTCAGAGGTGCCCCTTGGGACTCCTTTAAGTCATGCCCTCCCCTCCGAGGCTTAGGCTTAGGCTGCCCCAGTGTCTACATCATGCATTCATTTTGCCCAGGTCAAACTTTGTAAGAATAAGAAGAAACGGACACAGTAGGGACTTTTATCCTCCACTTGTTCAAATCTGTGCTTCTGTTTTTCTTCTCATGGTAACAGTTCTCCTTCGGAATTTGATTACAACCTGGAAAGAGTGGTTGTATCAGTGTTTGCTTCTAGTTAGAAACGTGTTGGTGGAAAGCTCACATTTTTACCCCCACCCCTTTTGGGTGAAGCTTAATTTGAAAACAAAACAGAAAAGCCCCACGCTGTCCTGTGGCCTGTGTCTTCTTGGCTACTTCCTGGCTCATCTTCCTTGGTTCCTTCCAGTTCTCTCTCTTTCTCGTTACCCTCCAGCAGGGCATTCCGTGGGGACGGCTGGGTTAAAATACTGCACCTTTGTATGGCTCCCTAACCACGTTTCCCAAACCAAAAAGTAAGTTGACATTTGGTTTAACAAGTACACGTGGGGACAAGAGAGCAAAACGTGTAAACATCGGATGCTTCAGAAAGCCCGGACCATTTGGACGTTATGTGTTACTCTGTCTCTGCCCTGCCAGGGCCCACAAAATGGGAAAAAATGTGAAGCCACAACTAGATGTTGTGCTTTTTATTGATTTCCAGTGCCCCCATGTCTGCTCAGGATTTCCTTTTGGGACCTTGGAGTTCACATCCTAATTCCCATCCCAGCACACACCACACAAAACTCACAGTGCAGCAGCTCTTAGGGGCTGCTGGAAGGCAAACCTGGGTCTGTGGTGGTCCCCTGAGCTGACGATCGCAGCAGGAGAAACCAAGTAAGGCCCTTAAAACTCTTCCTTCTTGCGAGAGAAACCCTGGCTCAGGGACCATGTGCGTCATCCTGGTGACTGGGGCGTGTGTGGTTTCTTCTGAGGCTCTGACAGGATAGAATAAGGGTTGTATGTGTTTGTGTATGTGGGGTGTGTGTGTGATATGTGTGGTATGTGTGATATATGTGGGATGCATATGTAAAGTGTGTGGTGTGTGTGTCGTGTGTGTGTGTGTGTGTGTGTGCTGTGTATGTGAATAGGGATATGGATACAAGCGCAGTCATGGTCCTAGAGACCAGTGTTTTCCAAACGACTAGTGACAACTCATTTTTGGATGTAAAACGAATTCAGTAGAATTGATTGGCATGTAAAAGGAAGTCAACAAAATGCTAGACTAAAATATAATAAGAAAAACAGAGTGTACAGCAAGCCAAAGGGAGGATTTGTTTTGTGAAGCCCTCGTTTTATCTCCACATCCATATGGATATGTTGAAATACACACACACACATCTATCTGATGTGTATGGCTTGCAATGAGAAATGTGGTTTTTCCTGGGGCGGTGGTGTTAAAGTTGAAAACCACTGCCCTAGAGATACTGAGAAAGATGAAGGACCTCAGCCTAGATGGCACATTCCAGTTCCAGGACAAAAAGAATTTTCCTCTATGTACATGTACGTATTTGTTGAATATCAAAATAAGAAATTTCACAACAGATTAACCTGGTTTCTGAGAACATGAAATGAAACTGCTGGTTGGCCACCTGTTTCTGTCCTTAGTGGCTGCAGGAGGGCTTCCTGGCTTTTCTCTGCTGCCCTCGTCTCTAAAGTAGGGTCTCAAGCGTCTCTTCTGTGCTGCCTCCTCCACTGCCACCCTTGGCAGTCTGATGGAGACCTCTTCTCAGAAAAATGATGGTAAAGGCATAAAATAAAGTACAGATAATTTAAAGGAACCCAGGCTGGGCGTGGTGGCTCATGCCTGTAATGCCAGCACTTTGGGAGGCCAAGGTGAATGGACTGATTGAGTCCAGGAATTTGAGACCAGCCTGGGCCACATGATGAAACCCCATCTCTACAAAAAATACAAAAATTAGCTGGGCGTGGTGGTGCATGCCTGTGGTTCCAGCTACTGAGGAGGCTGAGGTGGGAGAATTGCCTGAGCCTGGGGAGGTTGACGCTGCAGTGAGCTGACATTGAGCCACTGCACTCCAGCCTGGGTAACAGAGTGAGACTCCGTCTCAAAAAAAAAAAAAAAAAAAAAAAGAAAAGAAACTAACTATATTAAAACAGTTATCAAAATATTACTGAATCATTTTATATAAAATGACAGATGTGCTTATGCTCAGTAACAAGCTGTAGCATAGGGCTGATGAAACAGGACTGTGTCCGTTTTCTGCTGTCTTGATGAGTCACCACTAACAGGAGCTTGGAACAGCACCTGTGTCATCGCAGTTGTGTAGGTGGGAAGTCTGGGCGGGTCCTATCAGTTTCTCTGCTCTGGGTCTCAAAAGGTAGAAAGAAGGATGTTGGCCAGCCTGGGCCCTTGTCCGGAGGCTCTTGGGGGAGAATTTGCTTCCAGTCTCATTCAAGTTCTTGGCAGGAGTGAGGACCCTCCTTCTTTTCTGGCTGCTGGCCAGGAGTGGGTGTCAGGGCTGCCCATGCTCTTTGGCTTCAGGCCCCTCCATGTTCAAAGCCGGCAGCGAGCTCTGAACCCTCTTCCTGCGTCTCATCTAATTGAGTTGGACTTATGCGTTTCTCTGACTTCTGTTTTTAGGGCTCCTGTGATTGGGGATAATTTTGAATAAACTCCTTTCCTTAAAAAAGGGTAACTGATTAAGAACCTTAATTATATCTGCAAAGTCCCTTTTTGCCATGTAACATATCCAAGGGTGTAGCACCAAGGGGAAACGGTCATGGGGGCCAAAATTCTGCCTCCTTAGCTCTGATGAAAACCCAGACGTGGCTGGGCGCGCCCGGGAGCTCCTGACTCAGTGGGTCTGGGGAGTTGCCCGGGACGCTGCATGTTCAGGTGTTCCTGGGATGGTGCTGCTGCCGGTCCAGGAGCCACACTGAGAACCACAGGGTAGGGGCGGGTCCCAGGGAGGGGGCGAATGTTCCACCCCGTCCCCCTGTGTCCCAGGCTTGGGCCTCACTTCCAATGTTTGTGGCTGGGTTTTTGCTGGTTTTAAAGGTTTTAGTGGCTTCCTAATGTAGCAGCTAAGCTAGAGCTGAAGGAAGATGTTGACCGCACACCTCTGGGCAGGGCCCACACTGTGGCCGGAACTCGGTGGAGGGCGGGCCGAGGGAGAGCATCTGGTAGCCCCAGGGCCTGGCAGCGGGTTCCGCCTATGGTTAGGGCGTTCGAAGCTTCCCGAACTCTCCACAGCAGGGGTCCTCAGGGTGAGGTCCCCGTCCCAGCAGCGGCGGCACCACCTGGGAACTTGTCAGACATGCAAATTCACAGGCACCCCAGACCATTGACCCAGGAGCTCTGGGGCGGGCCGGTGCGCCTTGTTTTCACGAGCCCTCCGCTTGGCTCTGCGGGCTCGGTCTGGGAGAGGCTGGGCGGAGGATGGGAGAACGGTGCCTGGGCTTGGAGCTGGAAGCCTCTCCTTCAAATAAGTGCACATATACCCCTAAGAGCCCTGGAGGAAGCACTTCGGACAGGTGGAGAGGAAAGGACAGGTAATTCTAGTTCCCTAAATTGCGTGGACTGAGAATTTCTGTGACAGGGAAGTAAAGAAAGTCACTTTTTAAAATTGCAAAGTGGGAGCCGCCCAGGTCTCATTTCTCATTAAAGTCACTTAGCACCATCTAGTGGTTTAATTTGTGTAAGACAGTGTGTAACGCGTTTCCTTTAAAAAAAAAAAAAAGAAGAAGAAGAAGACCTTGCACCCAAAGTTGTCTGGGGTCCCAAGGACTGAGGTGGGAGCTCGCCCCTCCAGATGGGGCTCGCGTCAGGCTCCTGCCTGTGTCCTGCCCTCAGCAGCTCACAGCCCAGTGGGGAGACAGATATAAACCAGGCAATCTAACGGTCCAGGCAGAAATAGCAGTCACCTGGCTCCAGATAAAGTTCAAGTTGCCACATGGCTCCACCCTTGGAGGAACCGTGGGTCAACCTCTCTTCTCTTTGTCTCCTGACCACCCCCTGCAGTTTCTGGGACCTGCCCCTTTGCTCATTCCTTCTCTCCTTTCTGGAAGTCCCTTTCCTTCCTCGGTTCCCAGGACCGGTCCTGCCTCCTCCTGGAAGCCTCTTTCTCCCTCCGAGATGCCCTGGGCGTCCCTCCCCTGCTGGCCTGCGGCCTTCTAGAGGAGGGTCCGTGTCTCACTCTCCTTGACCAGGTTGGTGCTGGGTGGCAGTGGATGCCATGCCACAGTGGCTGTCGTCACAGGCATCTCCATTCCTGTTGAGCTTCTGAGAGGGGCTCTTACTGGTTTTCCTGAACCCCTTTCCTTCTGATGAAAGGTTTAAATTATGGAGCTATAAAAACCATATTGATATAGACAGCAGTCCAGTTTTATAAACCAAGTCATCACTTCACTGGACTCAGCAGAATCCCGTAGAGCCTCTGCGACCAGTGCAGGATTGGAGGGCTCTGGGCCTCATGGTCACGTGGGAGATGGTGGCTGTGGGGGTGCCTAGGGCAGGAGCTCCTCCCACAGTGCTGCAGCAGAGAATCTCCAGCCTTTAAAACATGCAGCCTTCTTCAAACAAACACAAATGCACACCCAAGAAAACACCTCACCCATCTGCCCCCTACCACTACCACAAAAATAACAGTCACCACTTCATGAGATATAAAAAGATTGCACTCCACTTGTAGGATTAAAAAGATCATAGGTGACTTTCCTGGTCTCTCATTTCCCAGTTTGTGATGCTTTGTGATTCTATTTACAGTTCAAAACTTTGCTAAGTGAAAACCTGCAAGGAGAGGTCTCTGCGTGGCTCACACTGACTTTCCCATGTCTTCAGAGAGAACACGCTGGTGCTGGCCTGTTGCAGTGTGGGAATGGGGAGTTTGCAGAGGCCCTGGAGTGTGGGTGTGTGTGCATATGTGTGCGTGTGTGTGCATATGTGTACGTGTGTGTGTGCTTGCACATTGCTTGCCCGCAGCAGGGAGGAGGCCGAGGTGCGGGGTAGGGGTGGCCTGGTTCTGGGAGGTGTTTCAGACGTTGTACAGGTAGATTCGAATCCTGCTGTGGTATTTATGGGCAAGTCACTTTGCCAGTGTGCCTCAGTTTCCTCATCTGTAAAGTGGAAATATTGACAGCTCCTCCCTGATAAGGTTGTTGTGAGGTTGATGAGTTGGCCCAGCTTAGGACTTACCAGCACCAGCCACTACCCCGGCTCTGGGCTGGGGAACCCACCCACAAAGGGGACGGCCGCCCCAGAGCTCCTGGGTCAGTGGTCTGGGGTACATTCTCTTCATATGTAATTTTTTCTTTTACTCTTTATTATGGAAGATTTCAAACATCGAAAAGTGACAGATTATAGGTGCTATGGCTCACACCTGTAATCCCAGTACTTTGGGAGGCCAAGGTGGGAGGATCACTTCAGCCCAGAAGTTCAAGACCAGCCTAGGCAACATAGTTAGACCTTGTCTCTACAGATTTTTTTTTTTTTTTTTAAATTAGCTGGGCATGGTGGCATTCACCTGTGGTCTCAGCTGCTAAGGAGACAGAGGTGTGGGAATCGCTTGAGCCCAGGATATCGAGGCTTCAGTGAGCCCTGATGGCAGCACTGTACTCCAGCCTGGGCAATAGAGTGAGACCCTGTCTCAAAAAATAAAAGTGAGAATAGTCTGTCTCATGAGCCCTCCTGCCCCATCCCCTAACACATGGCCCCTCTATGTTCTCTACAGCCCCTCACACTTCCCTCACCATGTAATTCCAATGCTCCTTTAAGTTTTGGGCCTCAAAGGGGTCTTTTAAATCCCCATATTCCTTGGAGGTGTTTCCTAGAGTGTGTAAACACTCTGGTGTGGGTGAGATGTGGCTGCACCAGACGTTAGTGTGCGTGACTTGTATTTGCTATGACATGTGACCGTTTGAATCCAGATTTCTTGGGAGGAACAGAAACCGGATCACACTAGCTGAAACAGGAAGGGGACTCTTGTTTTATTCAGAAGTAATTTTAGATTTTTGAAAAGTTGCAAAAACAGCACAGTAGTTTCCAATATGTACCCCTCATCCAGCTTCCTCAAAACCACGGGCCGATGATAAAAACCTGGAAATTAACAATGATCCTGTCCTATTAATAGACTGCACTAAAATCTCACCAGTTGTTCCACTCGTGTTTTTTTCTGGTCTAGATCCTACTCACATTTAGGTATCATGTCTTGTTTGTCTCCCCCAGACTGGCATGGTCCCCAGTCTTTCTCTGTCTTTCATAACCGTGATGCTTTGGAAGAACCCAGGCCAGTGGCTTTGTGGCACGTCCCTCCTTTTGGGTTTCCCTGATGTTTTCTCAGGATTAGATGGAGGTTCTGCATTCTTGGCAAGACCCCCATGGAGTGACGCTGTGTCCTGAGTATTTCATCTTGTGGATGGTCCTCATACCAACCTGATCTCTTGGTTAAGGTGCTGTCTGCCAGGTTTCTGCACTGGAAAGGTACTTTTTTTTTTTTCGAAGGAGCAGGGTATAAAAGGCAGGGCATGAAATCTGAGAGGAGGTGTGTATCAGGAATTAGGAACCAGGAACTGGGAGCTGAGGCTGCTGCTATCTGTCTCCTTTTCCTCCTCTTCCTTCTCTTGCCACGGCTGCCTAATTTCTGTTTGTCTTTGCCTTTTGGCTTCATTTCTCTTCCTCTCCAAATAATTACCTTTCTTAACTTTGCCATTCATATGAAAGCTCGCCATTCCAGAGCGGCAGCCTCAGACCTGTTCATGTGTCCCTGCAGTCTGGAACCTGCCACCAAACTCTGCGATTTCTGAGACCCCTTTCCAGATTCCTGGGAGAGAAGGCGTGTGACAGGCCAGCCTGGGTCAGGCCCACCCCTGGTCCTGTAACTCGGCACAGGAGAGTGGGGTCACTTTGTTGCTACCCTACCTGTGGATGGGTGGGGCTGACATCAGACGCAGGGATAACGTGGACTGGACAGACATCTCCCCAAAGTGCTTAGCACGTGTACCTTTTCTTCCCTTCCTCCTCCCTCCTGATGCAACAGATCTATGGCTGAACACCTGCTTTTTTTTTCTTTTCTTTTTTTTTTAGACAGAGTCTTGTTCTGTCACCCAGTCTGGAGTGCAGTGCAGTGGCACGATCTCGGCTCACTGCAACCTCCGCCTCCCGGATTCAGGCGATTCTCGTACCTCAGCCTCCCAAGTAGCTGGGATTACAGGCACTGGCCACCACGCCTGGCTAATTTTTGTAGTTTTAGTAGAGATGGGGTTTCACCATGTTGACCAGGCTGGTCTTGAACTCCTGACCTCAAGTGATCTGCCCGCCTTGGCCTCCCAAAGTGCTGGGATTACAGGTGTGAGCCACCGCACCCAGCCATCTTGCCAAACACCTTTGAAAGCTACATTTTGACTTAAGAAATTTCATGGTCCAAGGGCATAAAGTGTATAAAGTGAATAATTGGGTTTTGACGGCAATGATCATCTTCCAGGTGTCCAGTAGGTACATTTAGGTCTGGATGTAGGAAATGCCTGTTGTGGACATACCTGAAGTTGAATATAGATGCATGTCTCACCCCTTGTGACTCAAAGTGCGGCCCGTGGCCCGGCAGCATCAACATCATGTGGGCGCTGGTGAGCAAGGCGGAGTCTCCAGCTCCCCAAACCTGCTGAGCCAGGCTCTTAACACCCTCAGGCGGCTCCAGTGCACACTAAGTCCAGAAGGGCTGCGCTAGGTAGAAGTGTGGTTTTGTTTGTTTTGTTTTTGAGGACCATGCGTGTCAAATTCTTTCCTACTCAAGAATGAGATTGGAAAAGAGTCATGACTACCTCGGTCTCTATTTTATAAACTTTTAACATTTTTTAAAGCTTCTTAACTCTTGTAATAACACTTAAGCACAAAAGAAAATACTGCAATCAAGAGAAGTGGGAAATGTGAGCTGCAGGAGGCTGTGACTGGGGTAATGTGGCGTCACTGTCTTACCAGAAACATCTCGTTATAAGTACGACTACGCGCCAAAATAATGAGAAAAAGGGTAGTATTGTAAGTACATAAACCAGTAACTTAGTTGTTTATTATCATCGTCAAGTATTATGTGTTGTACATAATTGCATGTGCTAGAAGTTTTTTATGCAACTGGCAGCACAGTCTGTTTACGCCGGCGTCCCCACAGACATGTGAGTGAACGTGTGGCTCCATGGCCCTAGGATGGTTGCGGTTGTCACTAGGCGACAGGAATTGTCCAGCTCCATTATACTCTTATGGGACCACCATCCTATATGCAGTCCATTGTTGAGTGCAGTACTGTTATGTGGCACACAACTGAGCATTTATGGGTCTTTATGTATCATCACAAGCTCTTACACTGAATATAAAACTATCTCTTTCTATTTTCCTGCCTTAATTTTTACTTGCTCTGATTAATGTATTTCTCTGACATTATTTTACGTGTACACAAATGCACACACACACACCTTAGCTACCAAAACATAAATGTAACTCTGCCGATCCAAACTCAGCAGAAAATCAAAGCACCATAGTGACTGAGTGAGAACAAGGAAACTTTTCTCCCACTCAGTATTTCAATAAAAGTAGCATCTTATCTATTCAGTATGCTCTTCTTTTTCCTTATTTTTTGGCTATTGGGTTTATGCTAATTCATTAAGGTCTGAAGAATGTACTTTATTTGAATTATTATTCCACGGATAGCAGGTGTTTTTTTTTTTTTTTTTTTCCTTTTAGACAGGGTCTCGTTCTGTTGCCCAGACTGGAGTGCAGTGGTGTGGTCTTGGCTCACTGCAGCCTCCACCTCCCAGGTTCAAGTGATTCTCCTGCCTCAGCCTCCCAAGTAGCTGAGATTATGGCGTGTGCCACCACACCCGGCTAATTTTTGTATTTTTGGTAGAGACGGGGTTTCACTAGGTTGGCCAGACTGGTCTCAAACTCCTGACCTCAAGTGATCTGCTGGCCTCAGCCTCCCAAAGTTCTAGGATTACAGGTGTGAGCCACCTGGCCTAGGTTTCATTTTATTTTACCTACAAGTGTGAGCCACCTGGCCTAGGTTTTGTTTTATTTTCTAGGTTTGTCTTCAGACTGCCTTTGGGGTGGGCCTCCTTATGGGTTAATTGCAGAGGGTGCTGATATTAGTGCAAGAAGGGCTGGGTGCAGTGGCTCATGCCTGTAATTCCAGCACTTTGGGAGGCTGAAGCGGGAGGAGGAAGCCAGGAGTTTGAAACCAGCCTCGGCAACAAAGCAGGACCCTATCTCTACCAGAACAACAACAAAAAAATTTAGCCCAGTGTGTTGGTGCTTGCCCATAGTCACAGCTATGAGGAGGCTGAGGTGGAAGGATCACTTTAGCCTGGGAGGTGGAGGATGCCGTGAGCCGTGATTGCATCCCTGCATTCCAGCCTGGTGACAAAGTGAGATCTTCTATCAAAAAAAAAAAAAAAAAAAAAGTGTAAGGACACAGGAGCTCAGTTTTCACATTGTTTTTTAGCTTAAGGATTCCAAAGTGATTCATTGCTAATCTCTAATGGGCAGAGAAATACACAAACAAAATAAAACATTCACTGAGTCCAGGTTCCTTTTCCTGGTGAGGTCTGTCTCTTAGGGGAGGAGGGGGATAGATTTTCTTACAGTGTGTCCTTGCCTGCAGACAACAACTCTGGAACAAGCTATTAAAAGTGCCCATGAGTGTTATGACGATGAGATTCAGCTTTATAACGAGCAGATTGAGACATTGCGCAAGGAGATTGAGGAGACAGAGCGGGTCCTGGAGAAGTCTTCTTACGACTGCCGGCAGCTGGCGGTCGCCCAGCAAACCCTGAAGAATGAGCTGGACCGGTATCATCGTATCATCGAGATTGAAGGCAACAGGTGAGAGTGTGCCCTCCCCATCCGGGCCACTTATTCCTTGCACAACTCTTTGTTGAGTGTCTATTATGTGCCAGGCACAGTTCTAGGAAAGTGGGCATGTGGCAGGGAAGGAAACACAACAATTCCTGACCCCATGGGTGCTGGAAAACTAATAGGGGAGACAGAGGATGAAGGTACCCCAGTGCCGAGGAGGAAGTTCTAGCAGGGAGGAGGGCGGTGGCGATGGGGGCGATGAGAGAATGCTTGCAATTTTAAGTAGGGTGGTCAGAAAAGGCCTCACTGAGAAGCCAGCGTTTTGCTCATAGGCCTCTGGAGACATAAGTGTCCCAGCAGGTGGGATGCCCAGGAGTATTTAATGAGGTGCTGCAGGTGAGCTACCTGGCACAGAGCCTGGCACTCGAGGGCACTCAGAGGTGTTGGTGGTGCTCCTGCTGCCATCCTCATGATTCTTAGCACCTTACTGGGTCAGTTTGTGGCTGTCACTATGTGGCTGTCTGGTCTCCTCCATAATGGAGCTGTGACTTGATCCCTACTCACTTTAAGACAGCTGGGAAATTCTTTCTTTCTCTCCAGCTATGTCCGTGTTCATAGCTACAGTGATTTTCCCGGAGAACAGGCTGGGAATTAATTTGTGATTCTTCACTCCAGGCTTGCTAAATTCCTGGGTTTCGATTGAATGAAAAGAGAAGCCCTCCACAACTGAGGTCCCCACCAGGAGCAGCTCCTCCCTTCGCCCTGGGTGCTCTGTCTTGGCTGTGCGCAGACGAATGCCTGGCAGGAGAAGCAGGATTTTATTTTTCTTTCTCCAGTGCTGCTCAGTGTATCTGGCATGATTCCACATGATATTTATGTCACAGTGAACACTTTATGCACACATCTGCAAGAATAAGTCTGGAATTGGCATTTCAATGACTTTGTAAACATTTTTGTTTTGAGACAGGGCTTCACAGAAAGCTAACTGGATACCTCTTTTATTTATCTATAAGTTCTGATTTTGGTCTAATTTTAAACTGATAGAAATGTTGCAAGAATAGAACAAGGAACTCCCGAATACTCCAGATTCACCAGTTGTTTATATTTTATTTCAATTGCTTTTATCATTTTTCTCTATTTATATATGATGATGTGTGTGTGTGTGTGTGTGTGTGTGTGTATATATATATATCTTAAGTTGGAGATATCATACCATTTGCCCTGAATACTTCAGCCTGAGTTGGCCACTCTTAATTAAAAAAATCAAAAATGCAAATCAGAAGGCAAAAAACCAAAATGGCAAAAACATCAAAAAGGCACTGTCTCATGGAGAAGTGGCATTTTTAGGTTATAAGCAATCCCTACTTTATACTTTTTTATAAGTATGTTTCACAGTTTATGACTCTTGAGCTCAAAGAAATGATTATCTCCTTTATGTCCTCATCCAGTGTATAAATGTGTGTATGGCTGTCTGTTTAAAACAGTATCTAATTTGTGAGCAATTTGGTCTAGAGAAAGCTTTTTTTTTTCGTTTTTGCTCAACATTAGTGAGCTCTTGCCTCTGACCATCTGTTTGGCTTGTTTTTTCTGGTTCTTTCTGACAGGCTGAGCTCTGCCTTCATTGAAACTCCCATTCCCCTGTTCACCCAGAGCCATGGAGTCTCTCTCAGCACTGGATCCGGTGGGAAAGGTAACGCTCCCCAACCCTGGGCCTCTGTTTTTTTCTGTCTTGAAAACAATCAAGCAGCTCTCTTCCTGACTTTAACATTCATGCTTGCTTCAGATCCATCTGGAAATTAAATGCTTTTATGTGAGGGAGGACTCCTTCCCACCCTTTGCCCTCTATGGCTTGCTAAGTGATTGAGCTGAGAAGTTCATAAGGAGAAAAATCGACTGAGGGGCTAGGCTACCTTGGCCATGCCATCCCTAACGTGAGGCATTTATTTTGTGTTTTCATATTTGTTTAATGGTTTGACAGCAATAATTTTTGCAACACAAAGCATTTAATTGGGCGAAAAGTACAACTCAATATTCACTCCTTGCTCCCTCCCCTCGGCAGTAAGTGAACACCGGATCGTATCCCACTGCCTCCCCACATTGAATCAACGGGTTTGTGCCAAAGCGTGTAACATGGTGTCCAGTGCACAGTAGCTGCTCAGTCATCGCTCATTCTCCCTTCCCTCAAACCAGGCAGAAACAGCTTGGCTGGTAAATGTGGCATCTGCCTTCAACATTTGGTCTGTGAGACCTCACCTCACATTGAAATCTCCCAGTTCTGAACAAGCCCAGCATTTGGGAAGAAAGGAGAAGGTGATACTATGGATGCTCATGCATATAGGGCCTTGAAATCCTTATTTCCAGACAGCTCAGAGGCCATTATGGAAGTGGCATTCCAGAGTCAATGTGGTTGGAAGGGGAGTGGCCCTGCAGCCGGATGCCCAGGGCCAAGTCTGCAGGTGCACAGCCCTGCCTGGGGCTTGCTCTCAGAAGGGTCCCAGCTTGGCTGAATGCTCTGCTAATGCTGTTCTGAAATTCTTAATAATTTGGATTAAGGGGTCTTGTGAGTTTTTTTTGGCACTGAGCCCTGAGATTCTGTGCAGTCCTGTAAGCACCTCCTCCTCGCATACCAGCTCCCAGCAGTTTTCCTGTGCCCTGTCCCTCTCTGCATCCCCTGCACCTGTGGCTTTGTGACCCACATCTGCTGTTGCCGGCTCACCTGGCTCGCTCTCTGTTGTGAATCAGCCGTGCTTGATGTCGGTGCTTGGTCTGTCTTGCCCTGTGGTTACCAGTGGGAAGGGATGCAGAGGATGACTTTTGGGCTAAAAAAGTTCAAAATTCACTGTGTGGGTGGAGCCGGGAAGCCTCATAAATTATACCAGGTGAGAGTTTTGTGTGTCTTCTCCAACTTTTAGTTTTTCCTTTCAGCTAGTCTGGAAGCAGGAGGGTGGACTTGGGGCAGGGGATTCCTGTCATTTCTGAATTTCATAGCATCGCTTCCTCTCTTGGCCTGGGAGGAAGGGGAGGCTGATCGCAGCTGGGTGGCATTTATTTAGCTTGAGCTAAATATGGAATGAGGTAGATCCACCGTGTACGGGTTCCATTCCCAGACCCAAGGCCATCTGAGCATGTCAGAAGCCCCCAGGTAGCTCTGTCGTCTCTCTTTTGAGGAAGTCAGAGGAGAGAATAACTTTGAGGAATGGGCTTCCATGGATCCAAGTGTCTGCTGCGAGCTCAGTGGGGCTGCAGTGGGAACAGGGGCTAGGGCTCCCACTGAGTGTCAGGACAATGGCCTTGAGTGCCTTAGTAGGTTTTGCCTGATGTGGTGGTGAACTGTGGGTGTCAGAACAGGGAGCACCTTCCCTCTGAAAGCCCAAAGGCATCCAGTGACTTGTCCAGAGTCGCCCAGCTGTACCTCAGCCTGGGCCATGGAGCAGCAAAGCCAAGGCCTTTCTTCTATTGCTTCTGCTCCAGATGAAGGAAGCCCCACCCTAGTACAAAAAGCATTTGTTTCCAAGAGAGTTAGCCTGTTTTCCAACCAGCATGTTTTCTTTCCCTCTCAATAACAATTATACTTGAATTTCTGCCTGTGTGTTTCTCCAGATCTTACCAGGGCTCTGCAGGATATAACAGCAGCAAAACCAAGACAAAAAGGCCTCCCCAAGAATGTTCCAAGGAGAAAGGAGATTATAGCAAAAGACAAAACCAACGGAGCTCTGGAAGATGCACCATTAAAAGGTTTGGAAGACACAAAGCTGGTACAGGTGGTACTTAAAGAGGAAAGTGAATCTAAGTTTGAATCAGAAAGTAAAGAAGTAAGTCCCCTGACACAAGAAGGGGCTCCAGAGGATGTGCCAGACGGAGGGCAGATAAGCAAAAGCTTTGGGAAAGTATACAGGATGGTCAAGGAGAAAGTGAGAAGCCCCAAAGAGCCTGAGACCCCCACTGAGCTCTACACCAAAGAGCGGCACGTGGTGGTCACAGGGGATGCCAATTACGTGGACCCTAGGTTCTGTGTCTACCCCGTCACAGCCAAAGGTGGGGTGGCTGTTTCCATCGCGGAAGACTCTGTGCTTTATGATGGCCAGTTGGAGCCCTCTCCTGAGTCACCTAAGCCCCCTTTAGAGAATGGGCAGGTGGGTCTGCAGGAGAAAGAAGATGGACAGCCAATTGACCAGCAGCCTACAGACAAGGAGATTGAGCCAGATGGCAAAGAGCTGGAAGTCCCTGAGGAGAAACGTGAGGGTGAGGAGCAGGACGAGGGGACTGGGAGACCCTGTCCTGTGGTCACACCCGGTGCAGAGGAACCGTCTATACCCCAGCCTCCAAAGCCTGTGGCTGATCAGGATGGAGCCGAGGGGCTTGGGACTAGGGGCAGAAGCCTGCCAGAAAAAGGCCCTCCCAGGGCTTTGGCCTATAAGACAGTAGAAGTGGTGGAATCTATCGAGAAGATTTCCACAGAGAGCATTCAGACATATGAAGAAACTGCTGTGATCGTGGAGACCATGATTGGAAAGACAAAGTCAGACAAGAAGAAATCAGGAGAGAAGAGCTCTTAAAATGCCCAGGCTTAATGGGAGAAAATGTCTTTGGGGCCACTGTAGGGGTAATGCTTTGATATTTTAGAGCAAATGATAAAAGGGTGAGGGTTCCTGTTTGGATTAGACCATAGGTGACCCATCTGGCATTGCCAATGAAGCCTTCATTAAAATGTTTTCTTTGCTTGCACATCCTTTGTCTAATTAATAGGGACCTTGGGAATGTAGGTGGGTCAGCTTCATGAGGACAAGGATGCTCTGTCCTCCTCATTTAGGAGAGAGACATGCTCTTCATCCTGGTTCATAGTCTCATTAGAGACTCAGATAGCATCTGAGTCTGGATGCTGGATTTTCTGGATTTCACACAGAAACATGCTGGTTGATGACATCGACTCATCTTCATTCCACTTCAAGCACAAATGCATGCTTATGTGGATGAGTGTTTTCCTAGAGATGAAATTACTAAAGGCATCTCTGTTAGCGTGGATTCCCCCAGAAGCTGATCCCAAAGCAGAGAATGTGAAGTTTCATTGGAATATGAATTTAGGATGCACAAATAGGACAGTGGAGAAGGCAGGGAAGAGAAGTGAACCAATAAGGTGCACGTTACCAAATCAGCTTACACCAGGGGCCACTGAGGAGCTCTGGGAGACAGCATAGATCACGTGCCTCAGAGTCAGCCTCCCTGAGGGGTGAGGGAGCTGGGGTATTAATACACCAGCTCCTGGCAGTCAGTGGGAGGTGTGCTCTCTGGGGGCCAAGAAAGCTGTCAGGCAAAGACGTCTAGGTGCTGGCATTAGGAAGTCAGGTCTGGAAATATATGGAAGTACTAAGGGTCGAGGGGTCATGGGCAGGGTACCAATGTCATCTGCCACCATATGTGTACCAAATGTACTTGGTATGAGATACTTAAAATTTTCTCACTCAGAGATTACAATCCCAGGTCAGGTTTCAAGAAGCAAAGTCAAGTGTCACTGTGTAAGTTCCTTGTTTAGAAATGAGTTAATTAGTCCAGCAAGCATTTATTGAACATGTACTATGTGCCTGACAGTGTGCTGTGCCATTAAGGGGTGATTTTTCAGACTTATCAGTGCTCTCAGTTAACATAATATAGCAGTGGCCATGTGAGTGTGCATGTTCTTGCGTGTGCACAAACACACACGCACACAGGTACTTACTGTGTCACATACTAAAACACAGAAATTACTCAAAACCAGAATCTTTACACAAATTTCTATGTTGCCCTCCAGTATCTATCTTTCTACTCACAGTCCAAAAATACGCCAATTTAAAAAATTCTCCTCCCTGTGTAGCTTCTCCAAAGTACATTAAGTGAACTGAGTAAATGTGTTTAAATGGGTTGTAGTATCGGCCTACAAAAAGCATCTGGTAAGACAACTACACATTATTAGAGGAAATTGACAGAGTCACAAATTACATTCTGTTATTTCTTGGTTACAAATAATTGAATACTAAATGGAGTCACCTTTCCTTTCTATTTAAAACTTTAAACAATCTTGTTCCGAATTCATTTGAGGTTTGGATTTCAAGAAAGAATTAGGCTTTTGTTGTTTTTTCTAAAAGATGAATGGGAAACCCATGCCACTGAGTTTTGAAATATTTATAACTTAAAAGCTTAAGGGAGCATGATGGAAACCATTAGCTGGAGCCCAGGATGTATTGGGCTTTGGGCCTGTGTGTCTATTGTCCTTAGCTTTAACAGTCACTGCAGAGCCTTTCTTTTCCTCCTTGGGTCTTTTTATTTTCTGAACTATGTGTTCAGTTCATATTATTTTAAAAGGCAGGGGGTATTGCTTTGGAAAGAAAGGTCATTTTTATATTATATTCAATCAGTCAAGAAAAATGGATTGGGATCTGTTCTGTGCCAGGCATGGTCCTGGTCACTGCAAGACAACAAGGAAGGGTGGGACGTGGTCCTGCTCTCACAGATGTGATATTCTAGTGGGGGAGGAAGGAAACGCCATGCAAGCAGGTAGCGAAGAGAAAGTCAGAGACTGTACCATGAAGGGACTCAACTAGTGTGACCTGCTAGAATGATTGGGGATCTAGTTTGGATTGGGTGGTAAGGGAAGACCCTGGGAAGGGGTGACGTGGGACCTGAATGACAACACGGGGCATCACATACAGAGCGAAGAGTAGAGCATTTCAGGCAGCGAGAGCTGCAAGTGTAAAGGCCCTGGGGCAGGAGTGAACTTGGCCTATTCAAGGAGATGCAAAGGGGACTGCAGGGGGACAATGGAAGGAGGTGAGGTGAGGGTGGGAGGCAGGGACCAGGTAAGCACCATTTCCTGGCAGATGCACCTCGGCCTGAAGGTTGAGCCTGTGCTGTGAAATGTGGGGCTGGCTGCAGTGCACACTTTGGGGCCTACTCGGGCTCTGGAGGCGCAAGGGTCCCAGGGATGTGACTCACTTGCTCATTTTCTTGACACTCTACTGTCCCAGTCTGGTTCTGTTTTCTCCTGTAGAGCTGCAGAATGGGTTCATTTCTGGGCTTTCTCTCTCTCCAGGGTCTCTGAAACACGCACGAAATCTTTGGCTTCATAAAGAATTTCTTGTTAGTAACGTGGAGTCAGAGCAGGCCTCCTGACAGCATCCATGGCAGGGTCTCCATCTCCTCTTCCCTGAGGCAGCTTCGGGTCTGTTGGGAGCAAGACTCTCCCAGAGCTGCCTGCTCCGTGCAGCAGCTGCGTGGTAGCCCCTGTCCCACTCATCTTCCCAGCACTTGAGTCAGGGACCCATCATTGCTGTTGTATCCGCCACCCGGGGTGTCTCGCCAGATCCCCCAACTCTCCCTGTTCCGGTTTGTGATTGCACTCAAGCTTCTCACGGCAGGCACATGTGACTCTGCCTTAGAGTTTCATGTGGCCACAGGCACATGCGTGGTCCATACACTGGGCGGATTGGTTGTCCTGGGGAGTTCATGCTCCCGGGAGCAGCCCTCAATCAAGGGTGGACAGGACCTGGAGAAGCAGGTCTCCCTCTCCCCAGCCCTCTCACTCCGCTGTTAGGGTAACTTTTAGGCATATTCTACGTAGTCTCTTGGAGCTCCCAAGTGGGTTTGAGCCTCAGATGCATATGAAGAAATGCACTTATCAGTGCCTCCGGTATTGGCCTCCTCCTTTTCCTGTCTCACTTTCCTTCTCCTCAATATATAGATGCTTCCTTTCACATAAATGACTTGCCCTTCACTCCTTGTCTCAGGGTTGTCTTCTGGGAGGACCCAACTTAAGACAGCAGGTTAACATCTGCCACTCCCACCTCCCCGTCCCTCAGGCCACAGCCCTGATTTTGTATTGAGTAGCTGCTCCTCCCACACTGGATACAGCCCTAATGTATCAAGACATTCTGCCTTCCTCTGGCCTCAGGGTGGGCCACTGACCCAGACCAGCCCAATCAGATTCACCCTCAATGAAATTAGAAATCTGAGTCCAGTGTAGCTCAGGCTGCAAGTGCTGGCACTTGCCCCCTGGCGGGGGTGTTCTGGCAAGGTAACCTGCCAATCCTTGCTGTGTTTCTGGGTCCCCAGCCTTGCTCCAATCACTGTCTTTTTTTTCTGGGATGGTGTTGGCTGGTTCTTCAGGCCCGAGGGCTACGCCACATGTTTTTGACATACTGCTTACTTGTTTCCACTAGTTAGAGTTGGTTTTCTTTGCTTGTAACCCCAAAGATCCCAAAGATAACTGCTAATTAATAAGGTTTGGTATCAACAGATAAGGAGGTTTGGATTAAGTTGGGTTGCCCCCAAAGCAGACCCTGAGAAAGGTCTTGGGTGCAGGCGGTTGGTTAGGGTGGTGTTGAAGGAAGGGTAGTAAGCTCCTGTCTCTTGCTTCAAACCTGCCCCTCTCTACCCAGTGGTGCTGGGGCTGGGACTCTGCAGCCAGGTCCTGCTTAGCCAGCTGCTCCCTGGGAGGTGCTGTTAGAGGGGAGCTGCGTGAAGACTGAAAGTCTTGAGGAAGGAAAAGGCACTCACTCCCTTTTGTTTGCTTTCTGCTCTTGTCCACACCACCCCAGCAATCCTTCTATGGTCTGAATGTTTACGTCCCCTGCAAATTCATATGTTGAAGCCCTTACCCCAAGGTGAAGGCATTAGGAAGTGGGGCCTTTGGGAGACTAGGTCATAGGACACAGCCCTCATGAACCAGATTAGTGCCCTTATGAAAGAGACCCCAGAGACCCC
Organism: Papio anubis; assembly: GCF_008728515.1. NCBI lineage: Eukaryota > Metazoa > Chordata > Mammalia > Primates > Cercopithecidae > Papio > Papio anubis. The sequence goes on from NC_044991.1 coordinate 40,881,680, forward strand.
CTCATCCCTTCTAGCATGTGAGTTCGGAGTGAGGAGGTGCCATATATGAACGAGGAAGTGGGCCTTTGCCAGACACTGAACTTGTTGGCACCTTGATCTTGGATCTCCCAGCCTCCAGAACAGTGAGAAATAAATTTGTGTTGTTTATAAGGTACCCAGTCTATGACATTCTGTTACAAACGGACTGAGACAGCTTCTTCACCCTGGTAGTGGCAGTTCCTTCCTGTAGCAGCAGCTGAATCCAGTTCTGCAGTTTCCCAGCATTTGCAGGACCAGCCTCATCGCAGTCTCTGCAGAGATACCTGCTCTAGCCTGCTGATGCCCCTCCTTGGTCTGGCTCCCAGCACACTCCCACCTCTGAGACTTTCAAGTTGTATTAATTCCAACCTCTCCCCTTAGGTGGTAGCTAGCTGCTTCTTGAAGTTCTGCTGACTAGAAGAGACCCACTAGGCACTTGTATTCCATAACCAGCCCCATACCACCTGCTGGGCTTCTCCCTAAGGCCCGTAAGCGTTGGTTTTACGAGAAAATATCTGCATGGGTTTCCATGAGAGAGTGCCGGTGGTCCCGAGGGAAACCTTGGTGTGAACCAGCTGCTGGGTGGTTTCTCTAGTCTTTTGCCCTCATGCACCTGTACCCAGGTCAGATGACCGATTTGTATATCGGGACCACTACAGACCTCCACCTGAGTTTCCTCTGGCTTCACTCTGCCAGGTCCAACTCACCATCTTTCAGGTCCTAACATGTGCCCTTGTGCTCCACCTCCAGGCACTGTGGGTGGGTGAGGTAGGCTGGGGTGCCACGGATGCTTTAGGATCCTGCCTGGGCCAGGAGGGCATCTTCATTGTGTGAGCCCCCAGCTCCCACAAATGTTGGACTTTTTGGTCCATGTGATACTTGTGTTTGCTTTTTGAATTGACTAGGTAACAATTCATTATACTAATTGTATGGTGCTTTGTATTAAATTCTCTCTGTTAAAACCACTGGTGTGGTTTCTGTCTCCTGACTGGAGAAGGAGGCGGCATGAGATGGGGAATGGACGTGTCCACGCAGGGAGCATTAATGAGCTGGCCACCACTGTGGTCAGCTGGGGCTCCATCCCACTGAGGACCCTTCAAGAGAGTGGGTAGAATATCTTCAAATTGTCCCAGGCAGGAGGTGAGGAAGCTGAGCTATCCATCCACCAACTCTCCATCCCATTTCTCCTCAGGAGAGGGTGGCCCCGAGGCACTGATGCCCTAGCAGCTCTGGCCTGCTTCACACTAGGTCTGGCACATCTCTGCAGTTAGGCAGAGAGATAGAATGGCCTTTGCATGCCTGGAAACTGTCTACAGATGACCTTCAGGTGGGTTAAGGAGATAGAGGGCAGAGGTTGGCAAACCTTTTCTGTAAAGGGCCAGATTGTAGGCCGCACAGCCTCTGCTGTAACTACTCAGCTCTGTTGTGGTAGCATGAAATCAGCCACAGACAATACAACAGCAAACAAGCACAGTTGTCGCTAACAAAATTGTATTTACAAAAGCAGGCCGCGTGCTGGGTTTGGCTATAGTTTACAGACTCCCTGATATGGAGGATGCACCAACAGAGTCTGCCGCAAAATTCAGTTAACATCTCAGAAGACACTTCTAACCAGGCACTGGTACCTGCCTCTTTCTTCCACCTTCATGTTGGGAAATTCCATTTAGTTCTCTCCTTGACTTGAAGCTTATATTATAAGAAAGATCTGGCTGGGCATGGTGGCTCACGCTTGTAGTCCCAGCACTTTGGGAGGCTGAAGCAGGCAGATTACCTGAGGTCAGGAGTTCGACACCAGCCTGGTCAACATGGTGAAACCCCATCTCTACTAAAAATATTTAAAAAATTAGCCAGGCATGGTTGCACACCCCTGTAATCCCAGGGGAGGCCGAGGCAGGAGAGTCGTTTGAACTTGGGAGGCGGAGGTTGCAGTGAGCCAAGATCATGCCACTGCACTCCAGCCTGGGCGACAGAGCGAGACTTTGTCTCAAAAAACAAACAAACAAACAAACAAACAAACAAAATCCCAAAAAATAAACCAAAAAAAAATCTTCAAGTTTATCCTAAAATGTTTCTAACATAGATTTGTGGTTAGGACGCTGCTGATGAATGATGTCACCCCAAAACTCACATGGCATTTGGCACACTGATGATTGGTATCTTGATTGGTACAACACCTGACTCCATTTTCTCAGGCATGGATAAAAGCAAGCAAGCAACATAAAAAGCCACGCTGACTTATGTTGTATTCAAACCAACAGAGTTTTTGAGTTGAAACTTATTTTATCAGAAGATACATTCCTGGTCAATGACTCCACTGGGCTGGTGCCCTCACCAGCCATACCTGCCTCTTTACCTTCATGCTTGCATCCTTGTGACCAGGAGTTTGCCTGTCACCTGTGGCCCATCAGTGGTCCTGGGACGTGGTGTCAGAAAAGAAAAAGACACATTTTAGCTTTTTCCCTCCATCCAGTTTGAGTAGCTCATGGGATGTCCTCTCGGATGCAGAGGGACATCTTTGAGGGTTTTGTGAGGTGGCACACCCCGTCTTGGGATGGAGAGGGCAGGTTGGCCCGAAGCCTCTTGGGTGGAAATCAGTAACAGTGACATTAGGCCTAAGGAATTGCCAGTCTCATTTGGCTCTTCTGGCACCTGAAACTCTGTGAGCTGATATTTCTAGTTGCCTTCCCACCCCATCCCACCCCAAACCATGCATGGGTGAGCATTAAAAATTTAGCAACACAGAATCTTCATCTTTTTAGGCCGAGTGCATTCCTCACCTGAGATCATTCTATTCCCAGGTTCACAAACCCGACTCTCAGTTCTAAGAGAAACATGAAGCCAGGACATTGGCTTGGAGAATTTACCCCAGCTTCTCAGGCTTTGATTCCAGGTCCCTTATAAATCTGAAACCAAATTTGATCAGGGTTTTCTGAAGCCAAGGAAAGGGTTCAACTAAATGCACAAGAGACTAATGAAAAAACTCAAGTACTAGCTGATTAATTTACAATGCGAAGAGGGGGTGTTGTTTTCTGTAGATCTAGTTGCTTGTATCGTTTACGCTCGTGTTAATATTCTTAGGAAGCTGAATAAGGCATGAAGAGGCTGTGGGTGAGCCTGCAAGGCGACCATTGGCAAGTGGTGCTGTTTTAATGCACTGTCTCTGGGGGTGGCTCTGCCAATGCATTGGCCTGTATCCTTCAATAGACTTCAGCTCTTCAGGGACAGGAATTCTCCCTTTTGTCAGGCTTCATGTTTCCCTACCCTGAATGCTGCCAGACACTGTCTTCCAGCTTTGGTCACCCTGACTCTTGTTTAATCTAAGCTCCCATGTGCTGAGTGCCCTCCATCCTCCCACCCTCTTGACTCATTCTTTGGAGACAGAGAACCACCCTGCTGGCCACAAGTGAACCACCTACATTAGCCTAGGAGACATTCTGTCTCTGGCATTTCACACTGCCAGAGTTTTAAGGACCCCTAACTCTCTTCCACAACCACTGCCCTTTATCTTTGCATTTTGCTTTTTAGAAATTACTACCAAATTAGACTCTTTGCATCTAAACACGTTAGCTGTGAGATCACCATTTCCTCTAAGTCAGCACTTCTTTCTCTAACTATAAAATACTATGTGTCCTGAAGGTCTTACACTGTGTGGTTTTCATATACTCACTCCAAGCAAATGCGCTGATCACATGAAAACCGTGCATTAACTTATAAGTGATAGTAATGAAGATGTAGAGTAGTAACTCTATCGGAATTTTTTGTGTCATTTTTTAAACTTAATCTTTTGAAAATCAATCTTTAAACCTAAGTGTTGAAAGGGAGTGTCTCAGGATCACAAGATCAAACCTTGGACCTTATATCCGCCAATATCTATTTTCAGTAATAGACTCTGTTTGTTTGTTTATTTATTTATTTGTGGGACAGTGTCTTGCTCTGTCACCTAGGTTGGAGGGCAGTGGTGTGATCACGGCTCACTGCAGCTTCCACCTCCCAAGCTGAAGCTATCCTCCCACCTCAGCTTCCTGAGTAGCTGGTATACAGGCACATGCCACCATGCCCAGCTAATAAGATTTTAATAATTGAGTTTAAGTTTTATATCAGAGGACTGAATTATAAATTGTTTTTATAATGAACTTTGATAAATAGTATATTAATATTTTATGCATAACTATTAAGATCTTTTTCTAGAACAGTCTTCAGCCTCACAGGGTAAGGTACAGCCAGTTTGTAATAATGTTCATGGTACCATCCATGAAGAGTGATTGCCACGCTAAATCGGTTCTTAAGAACATGTTTTGGCCTGGTGCGGTGACTCACGCCTGTAATCCCAGCACTTTGGGAGGCTGAGGTGGGTGGATCACGAGGTCAGGAGATCGAGACCATCCTGGCTAACACGGTGAAACCCCGTCTCTACTAAAAACACAAACAATTAGCTGGGTGTGGTGGCGGGCACCTGTAGTCCCAGCTACTGGGGAGGCTGAGGCAAGAGAATGGCGGAACTCTGGGAGGCGGATGGTAGTGAGCTGAAATCGCGCCACTGCACTCCAGCCTGGGCAACAGAGCACGACTCCATCTCAAAAAAAAAAAAAAAAAAAAAAAAAAGAACATGTTTTAAGGGAATGTGAAGCACTCTCTGTGGTAGAAACTCTAATGCTCCCCAAATATTCCCTTAGTTGTCACACATTTCCCAGTTGCTTTGCATTTAGCCAGGGCTATTGTCCAATACTGGCCAGTGGGCAATGGGCAGAAGTGATGCATGTGTCTCCTTCAGGCTAAACATCGAGGAGTGGATGAATGTCCTCCTTGGGTTCTCTTCTGCATGGTGATTATAGAAGCCTTGTGTTAGGATTACAAACCATAAGGTGAAGCAGCCTGGATCCTGAGTCACTGCATGGAGGTCTGTGGCCTTGGGGAGTCACCTGAACCTTCACTGGAATTTGTGTGGATGATAAGTAAACCTTTGTTGTATTAAACCACTGAGATTTTGAGACTGTCTGTTACTACAGCATAACTTAGTCTAGCCTGATTAATATATTTTAGAATAGTGTTTCTAAAAGATTTTTGACCATCACCCACAATGAAAAATGTATTTTACATTGTGATCCAGTACACACACTTAGACACACACACATGTGCACACACAAATCTGAAACAAATATTTCAGGAAACAATACTTATCCTTATTATGCATGATTATTCTATTCTATTCTATTCTATCCTATGATTTTCTTCTCTCCTACTGTATTCTAAGTTATTCTATTTTATTAAAAACTGACTTCCTAAATTGATTTTACAACCCACTAATGGATGTAACTAGAGTTTGAAAAATACTGCTGTACATCATAATTTGTGTATGATTTATATGCTAATTATGTCTTTTATGCATACTTATTAAAGTAGGCTCTTTAGATCTCTCTTTGGCAATTTTTAAATTATCTGTCCCTAGAATGGATGAAAGTATTTTCATGTACGATATAGCACATCTGATATAATTTCTGGAAGGTAATGTTTTATTGTTGAGCCTCCTAATTTACAACATGTCTTTTGAAATTTACTTATACAATTTTGTCACAGGGAGCAACAATGTTAACCTAGTTAATCATTATTCACTTATTTTCATTTTTTAAAATAAATGACTATAAATAACTGTCTCTTGAATTAGGATCAGGGATATCATAAAAACATCACTAGTGAGACATATTTTAGTGTTAATACTGATGCAAAAAATGAAATAGAGACCAAATATTTATATATAGCACTATATATATTTTTATATATTGTATACTCATATCAAAACTTGCCATTTCTCTTAAGAAGCTGATATGTTGCTTTCTAATTTTATAAATTACACCACACCTGTGAAAATATGGACAACTATTTTATATTTTTGCTGCTATATAAGACATTTAATGTTTATACAGAGAGCTGCAAAATTACAGAGGTGATGCAATGGGAATCGATGAATATTTTCACCTGAATTTCCACTGGCCTTTTTCTTCAGCCAGAATCATCTTGATATTCTCTGAATATTATTTTAGAGATGAATATGGCATCTGTTTCTTCAATAAATACACATACACACATTATAGGTATATGTGTATATACATTTATACAAGTGTATGTATATATACACATATATACACACATGTATATAGTCTACATATGTATATATATTTCTGTGTGCACTTATACACACATGCACACATAATGTCCTTTGGTTTATTTTCAGACCATTAACGTGAAATGAATTTTCAATGATTTCCATTTATTTTTTTCTTGAAATCTAAACTGGTTTAAAAAGACCTTTGCAACAAGTAATAAATTTCTTTTAAAAAATCATATTATTACACTTTAAAGCATGATATAGAGAAGGTCACAAGGTGTTAGAGAAGACAGAAATCCATGCCAATATGGGAGAAAAGAAAGCAAATGGGGTTTTCAGGTTTCTCTCTTAAAGTGGCCACCTTCAGGGAATTGAACCTAGTGCTCTGTGTTGCTGGCTTGAAGGAGAGGTGCTCCAGCCTAAGCTCTGTGCTCCCACAGGAAGGGAGATGGTACCTGGAGAGGCTGAAGACAAAGCATTTCTTGGGAATGGGTGTGCACTGGGACTGGGGATGAGAAGCCAATCTCTGAGTAGGTAAACAAAGTGACCTGAGGTCTAGTCTAATAATGTCTAGTTGGGAATAAAGTGGTGACTTTTGGGATTGACCGTAACCTTTGGGTTGCGTGTTAAATGGTCTCATGGATTGCTTAGTTGCCGAGAAGGTAACTGTGTGCTTTCCTAACAGAGGTCTTCTCTCGCCTCCTTCAGGCCTCAGGTTCCTCTGGGATGAACTGCATGGTCCTCTCTTGGCAGAAGAGGCTCCATACAACCGGAAAACTATGTGAAGATAGCGCTCGCATCTTCAAACGTGCCCCTTTAACCTCCCATGACTCTTCCAGGACAGAGGCCTTTTTCCCAACACATTAATGACAGCAAACTGTGCGGGAGTATGAGATTTCTCTTCCATTATATTATTTGGAAATCAAAGCCCACGTCTATGTATATAAAGCTGTAAAAAAAAAAAAAAAAAAATACTCCTCTCGCCTCTCACTCAGATCAGATTAAGAAACCTCGAAGTGACTTAGGAAACGGGACGTTCTTGTTTGAAAAGCTAGTAAACTACTCTTCACCAGATGTGTTGCCAGGCTTGTCTTAATTTTTCTTCTCTTTTGGATGTGAGGAGCCCCAGAAAATTGGGGCTGGGATGAACTCTATACAAACTGAGAAAAATTTGGGCTGCTCTAGCGGATTTAACATAACTCAGAGCAGCAGCTGGTGAGCGCACAGCCACGCTCCGTAAGTTTTATATTCGCCATGCTGGCTGAGTAGAGTGAATTATCTTGGCGTTGGTAGTAAAATATCCAGCCCTCATGCTTCCTGGATCTCTTTCCCCATGCAGTAACTAGGGCTCTCTATGAATGGCATCTTTTGAATCACCCCACCTTAATCTACACCCCTGGCAAATCTCACTAAATTCAAAACATCGCTCCCCAAAGGATTTAAAGCACCGTGTCTCCTGTGCTTTCAGAGATGTGGCGCTTACCCTCTGGCCTCAGCTTTGATTTTCTTGTTACATAACAGCCCCTCATTTGAGACCATGGACAATCGTTCTTGGAGTCACTGTATGTGGCTTTTAAAATGGGTTCTTTTCTCTTCTCAGAAATAAAAAAAAAAAAAATTGAGGGGAAAGCTGTCCCATTTTTTTGTTTTTTGTTTTTGTTTTTTCAGGATATCACCCATCTGAATGACAGAAATAAAGAATTTAGAGTCACACATAGGACATGGATGTTGTTGGGAACGCTATATTTGGGGCATAGAGTAAAAAAGATTGTTTCCATTGTAATGAAAATAATCATTGACAGTGAGCGAAGCTTCGGATTAAGAAGATGGAATTCCCTGTATGGGTGATGGAATTGCTAGGTGCCTGCCTGAAACGTGGAGCGAGGACAGAGGCGGAGCCAGGGAGGGAGGGCGGCGGGAAAGGCGGATGTGCAGCACTAGTTCTTGCTAAGGATGCTTTTCAGGCTTCTCTCCACGGCTTCGTCCAGCTCTTCCTCCAGCTCCTCTTTCTTGGACATGGCCAGCTTGGACTGGTAATCCCGCACCACCTGGTCGATGTACGGGGCGCTCTGAGTGCCATGCAGCATCAGGGTCCACTCCTTTAGCACCCCCTTCTGCGGGGCACTGCCGACAAACCCCAGCTCCAGGGTCCAGGTGCCTCGAGCATCTTCCCCCCACGTGTGGGTGGTCATGAAAGGCCACTTGTCAAAGCCCACCTTGGAGTCGTCATCCCTCGGACGCCGGCTCAGCAAAATGGACTTGGTGCCCATAGGGGAAGTCATGTTGATGTTCAGGTCTCCTCTCCTGGTCGCGTTGACCGTGATGACAGCCTGGACATGCTCCAGGTAGCGGACAAAATTTTCCTTCCCCTCACAGGCATCGGTTGTGAGTGTCAGCACCAACTTGCCAGTGGATGGTATTTTCCTGAAGACAGAGTGAAGAGGAGATAGGATAAACAGTGGTGGGTGCACCTTACAAGGGATTTTGAGGGCAGCTTCAGGTAGCAAAAACGGCAAGGGCTTTGGGGTTGATCAGACAGACCTGGGTTTAGTTCCCACACTGGCTGTGCGAGCCTGAGTAAGTTACTTATATCTTTTTTTTTTTTTTCTTTTGGGAAAGAAAAGAAAACAGGGTCTCACTCTGTTGCCCAGGCTGGAGTGCAGTGGTGTGATCTCAGCTCACTGCAACCTCCAGCTCCTGGGTTCAAGTGATTCTCATGCCTCAGCCTCCCCAGTAGCCAGGGTTACAGGCATGTGCCACCAAGCCTGGCTAATTTTTTGGTATTTTTAGTAGAGATGGAGTTTCACCATGTTGGCCAGGCTGGTCTTGAACTCCTGGCCTCAAGTGATCCAGCTGCCTTGGCCTCCCAAAGTGCTGGGATTACAGGTGTGAGCCAACACACCCAGCTGTGAGCAAGTTACTTACGCTTGGAACCTTCCGTGTGGAAGGAGAAAGTAGCAGATGCTGTGATGCCCCTCCTGAGTCTCCTAAGGCCCTTCTGAGTTTGCCCGCAGCTGAAGCTCCCTTGCACCTCCACTGCTTCCCACCCCAGGCACAAGAATCTCCCGGTGTTTCCGGGCTTCCTCCCACCTCCGTGGAAGCCTGTGCAGCCAGTTTGCAGGGCGGCCCAAAGATGGCAGGGATTTAACCTTTGAGGGGTAACTGTCTCGCAATGACTGACAGACAGGTTTTTACCCTGGCTTCTCTATTCCTCAGCGTGACAACTCAGTGTGCCTAGTGGGACTGAGCTCAGCTGCCCACGGTGGCAACTCGATCATTCATGCACTCTTTATTGGCTTTTCTCCCCTCCCTTATTTTACATCCCCACTTCCTCACTTGTGTTACCTGGGATCTTTTCTCAAAAAGCTGTGAGCACCCAAGTCTTGTCTCAGGTTGGACTTTTGGGACAACCCAGACTGAGGCAGGAACTCATAATGCTTTTCTTTCAAAGTGCTAAGTACTTCGATAAATAGAAGCTATTGCTAGTATGACTGCTATTACTACCATTAAGAAAAGCTGAAAATGGGTAAATTAATTCCAGTGAAAGGCAGTCAAATGAGCAATCAGGAGACTTTGGGGGTCTCTTTGGCGAGAGTTGGAGCGAGGTTAAGCCTAAATATTCTCTAGGCTGTCCTTACAGGCAATCTCCTTTCTGGAGATGGCCTTCTTGGAGTGTGAGAAGCTCAAAGATTCTTGCACTAGAAAGAAGGAAAAAAAGAAACTGCATTTGAGGATTACATGGTGTAATAGAAAGACTCCAGACTTTGGGAATAAACCCATTTGGATTAGAATTCTGCTTCTATGTTTACTGCTCATGAGAGCTTGGGCAGGTTATTTAAGTATTTGAAGTTTCACTGTCATTGGGGGTGGTTCTTGTGTGGTTAAACAAGACCATGTATAAAATACCAGGCACAGGCGTCGCTCTGCCCCTAGGGAGAGCCGGCGCTACCATGGAGGAGTACCAATGCCACTGCGAGGTTGGCCTCAATGCTGAGGAAGCTCACAATATTGTCAGAGTGTGCAGGTGGGGTTTTAGGTGGTGAAGATTATAATTACAACAACGTCAACCCATGGACCAACCGCAAGCATAGTGGAATAATCCTTAACACATCTGGTTAAGTCGGGAAAAGCTTATAAATATACTGTGAACTGTGCAGTGGTCCAGAAGAGCGCATACGGCTTTCACAGCCAGCTCCTGTTTTTGGGATACCACATCTGATGGAACCTGTACCGTAAGATGGGAGAACTGGATCATGAACTGTATTGTCAATGTTTTTGCCATTGCTATTGTTCTTTAACTGACTAAAAATGTTGGGCTAAATCCATTAACTTAAGAATTTGTCAGTGTATCCTTTCAAAAATAGTTATTTATTAGTGTGCTAAATGACAAGTGTGTAATATACTTTAAAGCTATCAACGAAAACTGAATATTATAAGCAAGCAATATCATAGTAATTGGCAGATTGTCTCGTATTTTATGTAGCATCATTTAAGTAGGAAAAATTTAATGCTAGCAAAAATAAATGCAGAAATGTGGCATGACATGAAAATACAATCTTACATTAACACCAGCTTTTCACTAGTATTTTGTGATGGGGATATAAGGTATAGGGAACTCCATTCAGATAATAAAATTCTCTTTCAGCTAGAGAAGTTAACAGGAATAAATATAAGAATAAATAAGCTGCAAGGATAAATGTGGAGAAAATGATGAGAATTAGCTAACATATTTTCATTTTTTTAAACTTTCTTCCCCTCACTTAATTGTACATAATATTTAGTGGAAAGTAATTTTAAAAAAATCTCTATCAATTAACAGTATAGTAACAGCTATGATTAACTTGTTTACTTTTTCTGAGGATTAGTAAATCGATTTTTTTTATTTCAAATTTTTGGATTTACACTTGAGGGTGAATAATTAAATCTGGTAAACTGAATTTCCTAGTTAAATAAAATTAGTTGTAGTATATGATGAACAGTATGTGACTCAAACAGCTGCCTTACAATTCATGCCATGTGGAACAAACATTTATCAGATGCCTATTGTGGGCATATGTCTGTGCTAAGCACTATAGTTATCAATGTGCTGTGCAAATGCTAAGTTCTGTTTAGCAATTGTTCAGTTGGAAGACAAGAATTAATACTTGGGGAAGGAAAAAAAAATAGTTGTTTTACAAGGGAGGAAAAAGGTGAATCTGGTTACACGTATAGAAGTAAGCAAAATGAAAAGCACTTATTGCTTTCTGACAGAATGATAGATGTAATTTTAAGAGTTGCTCCTAGCAAGTTAAAAGTGCATATAAAATATGCAACTCTTAGTTAAAGGCCTTGCTATCAGTCTTATCTATACAAGTAGTAAATTTTGTCATTGATTCATTTACAACCATCTGTAAATAATTTTGAAGACTTATTACGTGGGGTTCAAATTGAGTGGAATAAAGGATAGATTAAAAGTACACAATCATTAGCAGGTTATCTCAGGGTTTATGAAATATAATTAAATTTATTAAGAAAATAGATTGAAAATTAGGGTACACAGCTGGCCACCAAATGCGAAGTCAATCTGCTACTTAACCCTGCAAACAAAATCAGTTTGTCATATTACCACTAACACTAATAAGTATAGAAAGTGGAGGCTGGGCGCGGTGGCTCAAGCCTGTAATCCCAGCACTTCGGGAGGCCGAGATGGGCGGATCACGAGGTCAGGAGATCGAGACCATCCTGGCTAACACAGTGAAACCCCGTCTCTACTAAAAAATACAAAAAACTAGCCAGGCGAGGTGGTGGGCGCCTGTAGTCTCAGCTACTCGGGAGGCTGAGGCAGGAGAATGGCGTGAACCCAGGAGGCGGAGCTTGCAGTGAGCTGAGATCCGGCCACTGCACTCCAGCCTGGGCAAGAGAGCCAGACTCCGCCTCAAAAAAAAAAAAAGAAAGTGGAACCACAACTCATTGAATTTTGGAGACGAATAAACTTAGTATTAATATTGATGATATTAAGGCAATATTCTTATAGGAATACTATGTGCATGTTTGATATTTTGCCAAATAATAATTAATAATTATTAAATGTTTAATAATAATATTAGCAAAATAAAGGAGTTTAATGCAGTGATCTTTGTTTTTGGCACATCAGAACTTCTCAGTCATTATTCATATTTCTTTATGCTGCTGGCATTTGTGCCCTTGAGGATTATAATAGTGACCAACATATATATGCAGATTTGTTTTTTATTATTGTTGTTTAAGCCTGATTTAAGAAAAAAAAAATTCATACCTCGTGAACTTGCTATCTGCTCTGTTTCTAGCTAAAATATAATAAATATTATCTTCCTGTGCTGAAAAATAAATAAATAAATAAATAAATAAATAAATAAAATACCAGGCACAATGCTTGGCACATGGTACTGGCCCATTGCCTATGCAAATATCCTTCCTCAACATGGCTTTTATTTTGGAGTATAAGATGGTGGATATTTTTAAACACACATCTTGTAAAGCACATTTACAAAAAGACAGTGGTTGCATGCCCAGCTCGGAGTCAAGCCTTGGTTCTGCGTTGCCCTAGGAACCAAGGCCATGAGCCTGGGAGGGCTTGCTGAAACATACACTGCAGTTCATTAATACTCTCCGGAGGAACTTTACAAGTATCTACTTAAGCGGTTTCATGGAGCACTGCTGTGCTCTCCTCTCCCACCCCTGGATGCTGATGCTGAATGATGTATGGAGTGTCCATCAGCTATGGGGATCCAGTGACAGTGGGGGTGGTCTTTCTGTCCCCAGGATCTGGGGAAATCCATCCATTTGGTGGAAAGCAGGCATTAAGCCAACTTTGGAGGTCGGGGTAATGAGGGCCATAACCTGGATTTCTCAAAGATGGTGCTATTTATTCAGAACAAGATCAGAAACAGAACAGGTAAGGTGATAAATGACTAAAGATTGTTTGGGCTCCAGCCCAGCAGTGGACAGCTGTATAGGGTAGCACGAAGAGTCTCAGACTACGAGTCCAGTTGTGAGCAAGTGTTTGCATGATCTGAGCTATTAATTCCTGCCCTGAACAGTTGCTGGCAAGAAAAATTATCATACATATACATTATATATGTACATATATATATAATGCGTCTATACATATATACTTATATACGTAGTATATTTACAAATGTCTAGACCACCACTAGCCACAATGATGGAAATGTTCTATATATATAATCTCTAGTATGGTAGCCACTGGCTACATGTGGCTAGTGAGCAATTGAAACATAGATCATGTGAATGAAGAAATGAATGTTCAATTTATTTTATTCAATTTTAATTAATCTAATATGTTATTATATAACCACGTGTGGCTGGTTGCTTCTGTACTGGATAGTGTGGGTCTAAATTGTTTATGTATGTTGAATTTGAATCTGATAAGAACAACAACAAGGGGCAGAGTCTCCTGGGCTTCTGTTTCAAGGGCATTCAGTTTTTGCCTGGCTCACAGGTTCTGCTTCCAGGCAACCCAAGCTAAAACAGGTGTTATTTGTCTCTAGAGAAGAGCAATTGGAAACTGATTACCCCATCCTTCTGCACAGTGTCTGAGGCCTATTGACTATATTCATGTCATCGCTGGTGATACAGAATATGGGCCTCATTCCATCTTGTGGGCTCAGTCACTCTCACTTCTTTTGCTTTCTTTAAAAAGCCCTTAAGAAGTTATTGTAAAGATAGATCTAGGCTGGGGACCACTTTGACATTAAGGGCATGGTAGAGGAGCCTGGAATTTGAGTCCCAAGAAGGAGCCTCATCGGCAGGACAACAAGGGCTGGTGTGTTCCTGTCTGAGTGAATCTTCCATGGCAGCTGTCGTATCTGTTTCTCCCAGGAGCCCCATGGTCATGGGGAGGGCCTTAGCGACTAAGACCAAGGGAGGGAAAATGACAGCGAGGCTGAGAAGGGGAAACTAGAACACAGGCCACCGACTGCCCAGGCTAAAAGTCTTACTTTAGAGTGAGTGTTGTACATTTGTGAGACAGCGTGCAAGGGAGAGATGGAGGGAGACTGAAAGAAATATTCTATGCACCTTGGAAAGCCGAAAGACAGGTGGGAGTAGGGACAAACACACAAACTTGTGTTAAGAATCACACATTTTCCTAGAAGCCTCGGACACTGGGGTGTGCCTGGCGGTGAGAGGCCATGCTGGCTTTGGAGCATCAACACCACCACACAGTTGTCCTGCTTGGGGGCAGGAGCATTGGTTTTGTGTATTCTTATTTCAGCCGGGTTTCCATAGCCCCTGAGGGTGATTCTTCAGAGATACAGGCAGAGGACCACAGTTAGCAGCCAATGCCCGCAGCAGCTGGAGTCAGCTCGGAGTCCCTAGGTGGTGCACAGCCCAGGCAAGAGGATCTGAACCAGGCACTGTCACCATCTACCGAAGCCCCCTTAGCCATGGTGTGCCTGAAGGTCATCTCAGGTTTGGTCCAATCTATATTTCTCTCCTTCCATCAAAAGAGATCATGCCAGCACTAGAACAACTCTTTTCACGTTGGCCAGGAGTCTGGCTTTTTTTAAACCACCATGGAGAGACTGCCAGCTAGAAAAACCGCCCAATCCTGCCCTGCCATGTGAACTGCTTCCTGTACAAGAGCTGGGTCCCCTGAGAGAGGAGACATGGGACTGGACTCTTCTGAGAATGTTAAGTTACTATGAAATTAAATTAAAAGCATGCTGTGAATTCCAGAGGCAGCGAACCTGGTAGAGAAAGAACACCATTCTCCCCTCACAGGTAAGGTTTTTGGCTGGCATCATGGCATGGGGAGAGCCTAGGAACAGTATTTTCCAGATGTTTCTTGTTTCTCTCTTTTTTTTTTGCTCACTTGTATTTTCTGATTTTCTTACAGTGACCATGTACTGCTTTTATAAGAAAAGGAATACAACATTCTTGTTTTAAAGCAAAAAGGAGATACACGCTCAGGAACTAACTGTCAATTTATAAGAAGGTTAAATAGGAGGAGGTTGGTGGTGGGACAAAAAGAGGCTCTGCAGAAATATTTTAAATAGTCATAGGGTGTTAGTTTCCAGGCCATGATCTGGAGCTCATTGGCTGCAGAAAAAGAAGCATGCTTTCTGGAGGTTTAAGAGTTCTTAGGTCGGGAGCGGTGGCTCATGCCTGTAATCCCAGCACTTTGGGAGGCCAAGGCGGGCGGATCACAAGGTCAGGAGTTCAAGACCAGCCTGACCAACATGGAGAAACCCTGTCTCTACTAAAAATACAAAAATTAGCCAGGCATGGTGGTGTGTACCTGTAATCCCAGCTACTCAGGAGGCTGAGGCAGGAGAATCGCTTGAACGTGGGAGGCGGAGGTTGCAGTGAGCTGAAATCATGCCACTGCACTCCAGCCTGGGGGACACAGCAAGACTTGATCTCCAAAAAAAAAAAAAAAAAAAAGAGTTCTTCTTTGACCTATTAGAGATAATACGCAAAAGCCTAGTGTTCAAGTCCTATAAAAGACAAACTTAGGGGTGTGGGGTGGCTTGTATCTTTATTTTATTGCACATCGTTGCGAGTAAGTGTTTAAACTGCCTTGTGTCAAGAAATAGGTGTTGCTTCCCAGGAGACCCTGGGGAAGGCTTCTTGTGTTATGAATCTTCAACTACATGATAAAGTTACGAAGCTGTGGCCTGGTGTGGTGGCTCATGCCTGTAATCGCAACACTTTGGGAGGCCAAGGCAGGCAGATCACCTGAGGTCAGGAGTTCGACACCAGCCTGGTCAACATGGTGAAACCCGGCTCTACTAAAAATACAAAAATTAGCCTGGTGTGGTGGCAGACGCCTGTAGTCCTAGCTACTCGGGAGGCTGAGGCAGGAGAATTGCTTCAACCTGGGCAGTGGAGGTTGCAGTGAGCCAAGATTGTGCCACTGCACTCTAGCCTGGGTGACAGAGTAAGACTCTGTCTCAAAAAAAAAAAAAAAAGTTATAAAGCTGTGATTGTTTTGATAGAATAATCACAATAGTAACAATGACTCTCAAGTGCCTAAATTGCCTGCTTTTGTGGCAGTCACATGAGGACACTCAGCAGGTAGCCATGGTGAGGTTTTCTCCTCTCCCTGTAGCAGAGTCAGGTGGGCATGAGCTTGTGCAGGAAGACTCTGCAGCTCGGGAGTGCTGGTCCACGGTCCCCCAGGTGGCACAGGGCCGAGCACACACTGACCTCTCACTCCCATGCTGCTTCCGGCATTGATACCAGGTTTTAACATTTATTTCAAAATTCACTTAAACTTCAGAGCCGGATCACATATTTTGGCACAGCCTTAAAGGAGCTCAGTGAATAGTCCCCTCAGGGTCCCCAGAGGGGCTGGGGGCAGACTGTGCTGGACAGGTCACTCCGGGCTGGCTGATTGCACACACAGCTGGTGCAGCTGGTCAGAGCCAGGTGTATTTTCCCCTTTGATTGTAGCTGAGCATCCTTCACTGACTCTCTTGATAGAGCCTCTTTAGAAAATTGCTTTTCAAATTGACTCCCTCTCCGGGAAGATTAATGCCGAGGAAACCCACAAACCTGACAATCACCACTCACTCCACCTTGGAAGCTGTTTCTGTGCAGCCCTGCACATTATGGAGAGTGGCGGTTGCCACGGCTGTTGATTCCTCGATCCTACCGCCCCACGAGTGTGCTTCGTGGTCATAAGGGCCTCCTCTGCCAAGCGGCACAGCCAGCCCCGGGGCTGCCCTCCAAATCTCCCTGTGTAGCCTCTGTGTTCTTCAACAAGTATATTTGCCCTAGACCTAACTCATCTGCATCTGAGAACAAGTTCCATTGTGGGGGTGGATGAGTGACCGGAGGGCACTGAGAGGAGGCAGAGCCCTTCCGACCAAGGCAGAGCCTCCTTGCCACGTTTGCCTGGCTGGCCTACCGGTCCTATTGCCACCAGTCAGACATTTCCCTTGTGTCCAGCTGATGCTGGCTGAATATTTTCATTCCCTCATTCATTTAAAAAATATTTATCACCTGTCTACTAAATGCCTGGCACCATTCTAGGCACTAGTGGTACACCAGTGAATACGACAGGCAAGGGCCCAGTCCTTTGGGAGGACCCTGCTGAGTTAGTGCTAAAATAGCTCTCCTGTTTCTCTTCATCGAAAACACTGCATTGATCTTGCATAAAGTTCCTGGCTAGTTGTGAGATGTTGGGATGATCACATCTCCGGACCTCAGATTCCTTAGAGGGACTTGGACAACATTATTTCCAGTGTTCCCTCTGGCCTTAAATTCCCCATGTATGCAGATTATGATGGAATGCTAAGCATATTCAGAAACTGGGAGATAAATTGCCGTTCATCTCAGTATACATCCTCATTCCTCTCTCTCCTCTCCCGCGGTGCTCCCCTCCTGCCCTCTCTCATAATCACATGGTGCTTGACGATCGTTAGAGGTCTCTCCTGCTTGTCCAGTGCAATCTCAGAAAATAAAGCCTGGTATCGACAGGTACCTTGACTAAGAGGGCCTCAGTATATTCCAAGTTAACACTTCCCCTAAATATTGCAATGGCACCAACTTTTTGTTAATTGTAAATATTGCTTATGTGCAACTAAATGTAGATATTGTGCCAGTTGCGCTGCCTCTGGGGGACGTGCCAGCCCCCACCCGCTGCTTGCAGAGTGTCTGTAAAGGCACAGACATCGTAAGTGTTTTTCCTTTTGCAATAAGGGAAGGAGGTTCCAGGCCCCAGGGCCTTGTGGAATGGATAAGGACATAGGAGTTAAGGCCATTTGCTTTATTTGTCTGATCCTGTTTTCTCACCTAAATTAAGACTAGGAATGCCAACCTCCTGGGATTAAATGAGATAGTGGAAGTAAAGGGCTAGCAGTGACTGTCCGAGAGAAGTTCTTAGCAGCAGTTCTTACTATCACCCTCGCAAGGCTGCCTTTAGGCTTCTGGGATGTTGCAATTGGATGTCGTGCTGGGGGAAGGCATGAAGCTATAAAATGGACCAGCCAGCCTTTCTTGGAGTCTCATCTTCTTGATACCCCTTCATAGAGTTTATGTTATTAAATCTCCACTTCCCATTCAGTTTGCACAATTCAGCATCCCTCCTGCTAAGATGTAACTACCAGATGTGCCTTAGACCTGGCTGCCCGTAGCCGGGTGCGGTAGCTCATGCCTGTAATCTCAGCACTTTGGGAGGCCAAGGTGGGTGGATCACGAGGTCAGGAGTTCAAGACCAGTCTGGCCAAGATGGTGAAACCCCGTCTCTACTAAAAATACAAAAAAATTAGCTGCGTGTGGTGGCATGCACCTGTAATCCCAGCTACTCCAGAGGCTGAGGCAGAGAATTGCTTAAAAACCTGGAGGGGCGGAGGTTGCAGTGAGCCGAGATCGTGCCACTGCACTCCAGCCTGAGCGACAGAGTGAAACTCTGTCTCAAAGAAAAAAAAAAGACCTAGCTGTCCAAGATGGTAGCCACTAGCCACATGTTGCTATTTAAATTTAAATTAATTAGAATGAAATGGGATGAAAACTTTAGTTTCTTAATCACAGTCACCCCCTTTCTAGCACTCAATAGCCACAAGCTATTGTACTGGACAGTGCAGAACATTTTCACCGCTGCAGAAAGTCGCTGCGCTTCCAAACTTCTCAGTAAATTATTCTGAGCTCTAACGAGGGAAACAGTTGTCAATGCCCATTTCATGTTGACTTTGGGTAAAGTTAGTTATGATGAGTAGGGTTTAGCCTTAAATCCCTCATTTGGACAGTGGTTTCCAGTCTCATCTTTGTTCATTCCCAAAAGACATCGTAGACCTTGGCATTGTAGACCAGTGACAGGGCCTCTGGAATGCCAGTGATGGGGTTTGGGAGATGGGAGCACCCACTAGGTGGGTGTTTCAGAATCCCCAGGGGAATGTTTACTGGAACTCCCTCCCCCACCCAAGCCTCACCTTCTCCAGGGGGAGTCACTGCGAGCCCACCGTGAGGGGTCAAAGTGACTGGGCTCAGATCCCAATTTGGCTGCTTAGTAGCTGGATGACATTTGGCATGCCCTTGACCTTTCCCAGCCTCCTCTCATCAGTAATGGCACTGTGAGCTCACAGCGGGGCTGCTCTCACATACGGCCTGACGTAGAACCTGTGTGCACAGTTGCTGATTAAGGTTAAGGTTATGCAGTGAAAAGAGCCTGGGGTTTGGATTTAGATAGGCTTCACTTCAAGTCCTGCTCTGCCCTTTGTGACTCTGAGCACATTTTTTATTTTTTATTCCTTTCTGGAGCTCAGCTTCCTTGTGTATAAAAAGTAATAATGATAGGACACGCCTCCCGGGCTTACAAGGATTAAATGCAATAATGTAAATGGACCTAGCATATACCACATCTAGTCAGTGCTTCTCCCTGACACACAGCATGGGACCAGTTTGTTGTTAAGGCTGCAAAATATTCACCCCCACGCCCACCTCAACGGTGTGAGTGTAAGGCACACCCTCAACAATAGGGTGGCTGTGAAGCTTATGTGTATGAAAGCACATAGCATGCACTCGGCACTCCATAAAAGCGACTTCCAGTCTTCACTTACACTTACAGCCTCTGTGGCCTTGACCGTGTCAACCAACTTGTTTAGAGCTCAGAGAAACCTGTCTTGCCGAGAGGAGGGATGCAGGAGTGAATAGAAATGATGGGTGGACACAGCAGCTTTGGAAAATGGTGAGGAACTGTGCAGAGTAGCTATTTTTATTATAGGACATTTATAACATCACTTGGGACTTGGGCAGCTCTGTGTTTTTAGATTATTATAGGGCTTGGGCTGAAGCTTTATTTTTTCCATGTGGTGCTGATTAGAGTGAGGCCTTCTAAAATCATGACTGTTTCATGGAAAAAAGTACTCAGCTTGGCAGTAATCCACTTGGTGCACTTTCTAGGGGCTCAGTGAGTAAACAATGAGGATGCTCACTCATGGGAAGATACTTGTCCATGGGAGGACACTGGCCCATGGGAGGATGCTGACCTATGGTGGGCTGCCCGTCTATGGCAGGACGCTGGCCCATGGGAGGATGGGCATCCCCAGGGCACATGCTTGTCCACCGGAGGATATTTTAGGCTGAGAGGATACATGATTTGGAATTTGCATAAAAATTAGACAATTATTTCACCAAAAATTCTAGGAGATTGCTGTCATTTTTTATTCTACAGATGTGAGCTAGGAGTGTTCACATCTAGTCATGGATGAGAAGGAGAGGCAACGTTACATTTATTAAGTGCCTCCTGTGTGCCTGCTGTAGACTTGTGTGTTACTAAAGTCTCCCAGCAGCCTGAGGAGGAAAGACATTAGCTTCATTTTACTTGTGAGGAAAGAGAAAAAAATCTCTTATTTTGGGGCCCATTGGGATAGAATTCAGGGGTCTAATAATTTCAATGGAAAAAACCCCACGTCTTAATTTTCACTAGCTTATAACAGAAATTTTTCTTCTCTTTTGATTATGAATGCAGGCCACAAAGCACAGTGGCATCGGACTTCATCATCAAAGAGCTGGCAGATTTTCATGTCCCACCATAGCAACTGCATGGATCTTGCAGCAGCAGTTAGTCATCACTGCTGCTCTGAAATTGTTGTGGCCATTAGACTTGCCACTAGAGCTTTTTACTTAATGTGCTGACAAGGGGACATATATTTCAGCATGAATTTGTTTTCTAAAACATTTTTGTAATTGGTTTCAACATAATTGGTTTCCTTTGCAATCCCGTATATTTTATCTAATGAATTTGCAAAACATTAGACTGAGATGGAGCCCATAGACGTCACCATGCTGTCAAAGGGAGACAGGGCACAAAGGTTGAGAATTGCTAAAGTAGAGGGTCAGAAAGGTCAAAAGTATTGTCTAAGTTGGTGAAGTCAAGACCGGAATTCAGGTCTGAGTAACTGAGTAGAAGAGATGCAGGGAGTCTAGCACCAATGAAGAGTGGCTAGAAGGATAAAGTCTGAGAGGGGTTGGACTCTGGCCAAGCTCAATGATGCTCAGAAATATGGCCCTGGCAGGGAATGCATTTTACCACCATTTAAATGACGTAAGCCACGGAGGTGTATTCTCAAGATAGAATGAGAATGAATGAGCTATGACTACACACAGTGACCTGGATGAATCTCACAAGCCTCATGCTGAGAAAAAGAAACTGGACACAGTCCAGTCCGAGAACTGGTGAAACACATCTACAGAGAAAGGAATAAAAGCAAAGGGTGTCTGTGGAGCGTGTGGACGAACTGGAAATGGGCATGAAGAATCTTCCTGGGTTGATGGAATGCCTCATCTCTTGATTCAGTGGTAGTTACCAGGGTGTATACATTTATCAACACTCAAATGACACACTTAAGTTCTGTGTATTTCATGATATGTAAATAATATCTCAGTGATAATAATACAAATTACTATCTCCATTTTACTAGTGCATCAAGGAGGACAGAGAGAAATTAAGAAGTATCCTTACTGACCAATCCCCTTGCCAAGGTGGGGCAGTTGGAAGGGAAGTGGGTGCAGTTGACCAACGCTGTGGTTTCTCTGTGGGGAACCACTCACATAAATCCCTCCAAGTGGCAATCCATCTCACTCATAGGAAAGTCAAGTCCTTAGATTGTCCCACAAGTAGAATGTTAAAAAAATTGTGTAATAGTCATACACTGGAACACTCTTCAGCAATGATAAAAAGCTATAAGTACACATTAAACATGATTGGATCTCACGAACATAACTCCAAACAAAATAATCTAGTTTGTAAAATAGGACATAGTGTATGAGTCTAGTAAGTATGGAACAGGCAAATAAGCTATGGAGTTAGAAGTAAGAATATGGCTACGCTGGCGTGGGGATGATAATGGCAGTGGTCACGGGGGCAGGCCTTTGGGGATGCTAGTCATGTTCTCCTTATTGAGCTGGGTAATGTTTATAGTGGTTGATTTGTGCCCTTAGAAATAATTGCATACACCACTGAAACACTTAAGACTCAAAACCGAAAACAAGGGTTCTGTGTTCTATGTAAATGGTGCCCCCTGGATTTGTGCAAACCTGCAGCTCTGCTTGGAAGCTGGTTGTCCCTGAGTCAAATCCAGGCTGAGAACTGTGGCTCACACCTGTAATCCCAGTACTTTGGGAGGCCAAGGCAGAAGGATCACTTGAGCCCAGGAGTTTGAGACCAGCTTGGACAACATAGTGAAGCTTTGTCTCTACAAAAAATAAAAAAAATTAGCCGAGTGTGGTGGTGCACGCCTGTGGTCCTAGCTACTTGGAAGTCTGAGGCAGGAGGATTATTGAGACCAGGAGTTCAAGGCTGCAGTGAGCTATGATCATGCCACTGCACTCCAGCCTGGATGACAAAGTGAGACTTTGTCTCAAAAAAACAAACAAACAAAAAATCCAGTTGACCCAAACATGAAGAGGGAATGTGATATTATGCCAATGCCATGGAGCCATCTCAGGGGCACTTTCCACATGCAGCAGATGGACCACTACCCGCACTTACTCAGGGTCCTGCACGGAGCCTCCCACACAGTGGAATCTCTCGGGCACGGTTTTCCAGTCTTTAGCCATTTTCACCATGGCGCCTGCATCAAGGACCCCGTAGCCAAAGAGGTGATTAAATTCCAGGCCGACCCCGTTGCGCCGCCACTGATGAACTTCGTCGTGAAGCTGGTTCCGTTTGGAGGTGAGCACAGTCAGATGCTGCATGTCCCGCCAGGTCAGACCCAGGCTGGATACAGGAAGCAGAGAGCGAGAGGGCAAGGGCAAGAGGCAGGGTGAGAGAGAGAGAGAAGCACAATGATTAACAGAAATATCACCCAGGACACAGAGCTTTCGTAAGATTTTGGAATCTCTGTGAACTCTCAAATTCAAGGGAGGGTGTCCATGCACTATTCAGAACCATTATATATGTCAATTAAAGAAATCTTGCTTTTCTTACTTAAATAAATTGATTTCAAAAGTCTATTCTAACACACACACTGGAATGGCTAAAATGAAAAAGACTGACAATGTTAAGTGTTGAAGAAGATGTGGAGCAACTGGAACACGTGTACTTTGTTGATGAGTGTGCAAGCTATTTCCAAACTGGAAAATTGTTTGGCTGTATCTTCTAAAGTTAAGCTTAAGCTATGGCCTGGAAATTCTATTCCTAGGCATATACCTGACCAAATGTGTACATATTAACCAGACCTGTGTACTAGAATGCTCCTAGCCCCAAACTGTGAAACCCCCACATGCCATCCAAAAAATAATGAGTAAACTAACTGAGGTGTAACTTACAGAATGTGGGGTACTACAAGGCAGTGAGAATGAATGAACTCTAGGTACTCTGAATAATATGGAAAAATCTCACAAATACCATGTTGGCCTAAAGAAGCCAGGCAGAAAAGAGAACATAAAGTATGATTCCATTATTAGTCATTAGTCATTAGAATGACTAATCTATGCTGTTGGAGGTCATGTTAGTGGTCAGTCTTGTGGGGCAGTGACTGGAAGGGGATACAGGGAGCTTCTGGGTGCTGGTCATGCTGTTTCTTCATCTGGGAACTGGTACCCAGGTGTGTTCCATTTTTGAAAATGAGGGTACCAGTTATTCAAGGGTAGAGAAATTATATTCAGCATATTTATATCCTTAGTGTCCAGGATGGTCCTTGGCACATTGCTTGTTCAGTGAATAAACTAGTCTTCTTGTAAATGTTATTGTTTTTGGAAATTAGTGTCTGTTACTACTCATTGTCTATGTTTTTCAAATTGCAAATCATGATTTGTTTTTGGGCCAGGTTATCACACAGGTTATCTATCTGGACTGCACATGAAAATTTTCTTCTAGGGACATTGAAAATCTCACTGCTAGGGCCTCATCCCAGACCAAGTAAATCAGAATCTCTGGGAGTGAGACCCAGGCATTGGAAATTGTTAACACTTCTCAGACCATTCCAACAGACAGCCAATGTTGAGAACCAGTGATTTAATGATTGGTGTTATCATTTTAAAAAATGAACGGAGCAGAATAAAAAAGGATAGAAGTGTGCACTGCACATAATACAGGAAGCTATTTTTTCATGAAACAGTTGGAGGGTAGGTGTGTGTGTGTGCTGACCTGCAGTGCAAAGTTTATTACTCACTGAGGGTTCTGGTCAAAAAGTTGGCAAAACCTTGCACTATATAAGTTCTCTTCAGAAGTCAAACAATTCAAAGGACTGGGAGCAACATAACTTATTTGATAAAATTTCAACATATGCAAAGTTCATTGGTTGGAAGATCTGAATCAGAATCAAGAGTTCAAATGATCCATGTGCTCTTGAATGCAGACCTTCCTCTATTAAGAAGCAAGTTCCACACTTGGACACAGGGCGGGGAACATCACACACCGGGGCCTGTCGTGGGGTTGGGGGAGGGGGAGGGATAGCATTAGGAGAAATACTTCATGTAAATGACGAGTTAATGGGCGCAGCAAACCAATATGGTACATGTATACCTATGTAACAAACCTGCACATTGTGCACATGTACCCTAGAACTTAAAGTACAATAAAAAAAAGAAAAGAAAAAAAAAAAAAGAAGCAAGTTGCAAGGAAGGTCAATGCTTATTTGAGGAGATTCAGAACGTGTCTTGGACATATGGTCCCTCAGGACCTGAGAAAATGGTGTAAAAGTTCCTTAAGTTGATTATGGCTAAAAACTTGAGTGTTTTGCTGGAAGGGGATTCTGAGTTTATTAATCTCAGAAGTGTTGACAAATGAGGATCTAAATGACCCGAGGGCTGGCTAGCAGGTTTCTTATTTCTCATCTTTGTCATGAAAATGCGCTGTTCTTCTGATGCCTGGAGAAAGGCTCTCTTAAGTGTTTCTCTGCAGATTTATTCTCATGGGCTGCATTTTAGAAAGAAAGAGAGAGAGAGAGTGACAGAGAAATAATGTTTCGGAACAGAGAACTTTTCACTTTTGAGATAAATCAGAGCATAGTCCACTCTCCAGTGTAATTGAGTCTGTGACACTGTTTGACCTGCTATTTGCATATGTCTGAAGTGTAAAACCAGGTTCCTTCTAGTATCCCTTCTGGACAATTTAGGAATTGACAGAATGTAGTATTCTGTAAAATAGGTATTTCATCAACTTGCTTTAAGTTTTAATTGTACCATAGCAGCCCAAGAATTACAGATGATAGTTATTAAATAATTAAAAAATAAATTTATGGAGTATCTGCAATATACAGGTCACTGTTTTGGAGACTGTAGGAGAAGAAATGTGACATGTTATTCCCTGTTCTCAAATGTTTTATATAATAGTTGGGAAAATAAGATGCAGATATATGAGAAGGTACTGTGCAATGAAGTGATTTTATGGATGTCTGTTGAGTGTCTACCACATCCAGGCATCATGCTAACTCTGGGCATGTCGGATGAACGTCCCTGTCTCCAAAAGCTGATAGCCCCTAGGGACAGAGGGATAACTCAGTATTGAAAATGTGAGGGCTGTCATGATAGGGGGAGCTCAGGATGCTGAGGGAGCCATCAGTGGAGCCCCTGTGTTATCCTAGTCAGGAGTCCTCACTGTGATCCTCAATCCCCCTGTGTCAGGACCATGAGTGACATAAGTGAATTTCCAATTCTCCTGAATCAGCATCTTGGAGGTCATGGGCCTGAGAATTTGCTTTTAACCCAAATGATTCTTCTGTACAGTGATGTTTGAGAACATTGGTGGTCTGGGACAGTGGTTCTCAACCTTGTCTGCACATTGGAATCATCTGGGAATGGTAAAAAAAAAATGATGTCCAGGCTCAAAGGTTTTGATTCCATGGATTCCTCCAAACATTTAGTATTTTCAATATGCAACAAACCTCGTTCAGGGCAGAGCTTCCTAACTTCCTGGAGAGCACCGGTGGGGGCGGGGGTGCTGGTGAAAAATACAGCTTTTCGGGGTTCCCCTGGAGATTCTGAGTCTATGGCTCTGCAGTGGTCTTAGGGTGTCTGTGTTTTAAATAAGCACTCCGGGATTCTGATCATCAGGAAATTTGAGAAACTGGGGTCCAGGGGTCAGCAAGGATCTCTTAGGAAGTGGCTGACTAGGAGACTGACTTTTTGTTTAATGTTTAATTTTTACTTTCTGTGGATACACAGTAGGTGTCTATATTTACGGGGCACATGAGATGTTTGGATACAGGCATGCAATGCATAATCATCACATCAGGGTAAATGGGGTATCCATCACCTCAAGCATTTATCCTTTGTAGGAACCTGACTTCTAACAGGAAGGATTGTTTTTCTCGTGTGAAAGGCTGTTCCCTCACCATTCTCTTTCAGAGCACAGTACTTCTATTTACAGCATCAAGCTCCCCTGAACCCAATTCACATTTTCCTCCTCATGATCAAGGCAGCAAAGGGAATTTAAAGTCAGCCCATGCATCTTTAGAGAAATTGAAAATGGAAATGTTTTAAAGATGATGCTGTAGTCTTAAGGTTGGAGGAATCACTTCTACTAACATCTGGTAAATTCTAAAAGACAACAGGAGAATTCTAATCTCTTTACTTGTTGGATCTGATCTTTATCTGAGCAATGTAAACTGTGTGACCTGGAGCAAGTTGTTTCACTTCTCTGGGTCTCGTTCTCTTCATCCATGAGAGATGTTTGGAGTCGTAAAAGATCCATTTATTTTCTTTCATTTTAAAAATTCTGAGTCTATCCTCTAAATTTTGGTAGGATTAAAAAATAATTTCAAAGGTTGGATTATTTCCAGTCTGAGAAAAATAATGCATTTATGAGTCAAGCTGGCATTTTCTCCATAGCCTTTGTTTGCTTCTATGAACGTGACAGAAAATTCAGTTTTCATGACTCCCTGGTGTAGTGGTGGTGTGGAAAATCTCATCTCAAAGGAAGTGAAACCTGATTTTGTGCATCATGTTTGAGGAAGAGCTAACTCATTCACTGCAGCCCATTGCCATGGCAGAATGAGTGGTGAGTCTCACAGGCAAGATGGTGGCAGGGCCTTTTCTGTGTTCCATAGAGAGCCCGGTGGAACACAGGCATCCTAAAGCTTAAAGCCAACTGTGTGAACTTGGATAAGTTACTTTAACAATTCGAGCTCTAGCCTTGACATCTTTAAAATGGGCATAAGGCCTTATAGGTTTGTTGCAGGATGTAAATGTAAATTATGTATATAAAGTACCTAGCACAGTGGTGGACACTGAATAAAAAGACTTTATTATTATTATTAATAACATATATCGCATATATCAGAAGTTAAAGCAAGTTAGGTTACTATTTCCTAAGTATTGACCACAATATTTAAAAGTATGTAAATGAATGTTCTTCAGCTTTAAGGCATATTCAACCTTAAAAATCACCAGACATCCAATTAAAATATAAACTTTCCTAAAAAAAAAATTTCAGAAGCAGAGCTAAAATATTCCAGGAAGTCATTTGAACCTTACTGATGATCTAACTTGCTACATTTTGTAGATAAGACAATAGAGATCCAGAGAAGATGAGTGATTGTCCACTTAGATGTCAGAAGACATTAGCAGTTGTCTTTCCTTCCGTATCTATCTTTTCTCCTTCCTTATTAAGAAAACTTCAATTTTATTCAGAACAGCAATGCATTCAGCCATAAAACTACATTTCCCAGCCTCCCTTGAAGTGTGGGGGTGGTCATGTGACAGCTCTAGCCAGTGAGAAATAAGCAGAAGCCACTGGGTGGGGCTCCTTGGAAAAGCCCTTCAACATGGCTGACTCAGCTGGTTTCTTTCTTTTCTCTTTTCTTTTCTTTTTTCTTTTCCTTTCTTTTTTTATTGTATTTTCTTTTTCTTTTCTTTTCTTTTTTTTCTTTCATTCTTTCTTTCTTTTTCTTTCTTTCATCTCTTTTTTTCTTTTTCTCTTTCTCTCTCTTCTCTCTCTTTCTTTTATATATTTTTTATTTTTATTTTTTTGCCCTTTGTGCTTCTCCTTTTCCTGCCTGAAATGCAAACACGATGGCTCGAGTTCCAGCACATCTAGAGAACATGAAAGTGGCAGAGCAAAGTAGCAGAAAACTAGAAAGAGCTGGATTCCTTGATTCACAATGGTACCCCAGTACCTAAACCAGCCCTGGGTTCCTTATCTTTGTATTTTCTTTCACATGACAGAAAAATAAACCCTTGTCTCTGTTATTAGTTGGATATTATTATTTGGATTTGCTGTTTCATGCAGAAACATTAAATCTTGACTGAATAGCAACACCTAATCAGAGGCAGAAGCCAGCTACCCACACTCTGCACCCAGAGTCACAGATTCACAGAGCTATTGCCTTATTGGTCATCCTCACACCCTAGTCTACAGATCAGTGACAGGCTGGCAGCTTAAGTATTCCTGGGGAACAGGCATTGAAAAGTCAGGTTCCTGGGCCACCCATCCCTAGGGATTTGTATTCAGTGAGGCTTGGGTGAGACTTGGGAATGTATTTTTTAAAAAACTTTCCCCAGTGTGCTCCATTTCACTAGCTATGAGGGAAATGCAAATTAAAACTACAATGTGACTTCACTGCACATCCATAAGAATGCTGAAATGTAGAAGACTAATAATACCACATTTTGGCAAGGATGTGGAGCAACTATAATTCTCATATACTGCTCAAGGTAGGGTCAATGGGTACACCCAATTCAGGAAACTATTTGGCGGCATCTACTAGAATTGCATGTATGTATATTAATGACTCAACGTTTTGACTTCCTAGTAGACACTCAACAGAAATGCATCTGTATGTTCACCAAAAGACATATACAAGAATGTTCCTAACAATATCACTCACAGTAGCCCCAAATGGAAACAATCCAAATATTCATTTATACAATGGAGTGATATTCAACAATGAGAATGAACGATCTGTAACTATATACAGCAACATCTCTTGCTCTGCTGAACAACAGGGCACATAAATAGTCTGTTTCTTGATTTAGGTGCTGGCTATGTGGGTCTGTTCATTTTGTTAAAATGGCATGGAGCCACACCTAATGAATTTCTTTGTATATACTACCCTAACTAAAGAGTTTACATTAAAAATCCATCCCCTGGAAAGTCACTTTTGGAATCATTGTTCCAGTCCAGCATGTGGACCACTTTACTCCAGGTGACTTTCTGGAGTCAAAAATTCATCTCCTTATGACATCTACCCCTCGAGCCTAGCTCACCTTCTAGAACCACAGAGAAAGCACCAGTTCATATGAGAGAAACCTAAATATTCAAAGGTGGCAGTCATCCCTCACTAAAATTCTTTGAAAAATCTCTGATATTGGTGACACTGGGAGATGGGAGCAATATTTCCTGTGACTCAAGTAGGCATTTTCAAGCATTGGGCAGAAAAGTATATTATGATATTAAACTACAAAGTGACAACTGGTTAGGAGAGAGAGGTGGTTTTCTTTTTCTCCCCTGCAGTCGTGATGGGGGAAGTGTTATTCTCTCTCTTTCAAGGTCCTGATGGACATACATTTAGATAATTTGTTGTTATGCATGAGGACTTCCTGTAACCTTATCTCAAGAAGAGAGAGAGATGAGCTGTGGGACTGCTCTGTGGAGGCCCTTTTCCTTATCCTTCTGGGCTGTCGCTTGGGGTATCTCATCCTGACCAATGGTTTTCACTTTTGGCTACTGGAGCCACTTTGCCTAAAGCTAGAGATGCCTTGGAGTTTACTTCTCCAAGGTAGCTCTTAGCCGATGACTGACTCATATAAGAATATGACAGTCCAGCTTCCTTGCCTGGAGGTAGAACAAACTCGGAGGCCTAATTTACATTCGGTATTAGACTGAGGCCAGAACTTTTGAAGTTGAACCTTTGCTTGGATTTTTCCCCATCCTAACTTCCTTCCCCTACTCCCTTACTGTCTTTCCTGGGATCCCTTCCTTAATAAATCACTTGCACAAAAATCTCATCTCAGGGTCTGCTTCCAACCACAGAAAGTTGGTATTTTGAAGAATTTTAGGACCGGCTCCAGTGATGGACTTACTCACAAGCTGCCAGGTGTTATACTTTTTTCCTCTTTATGCCAGCAGAGAACATTAAGTTCATGATCATTGCTTCAAAACAAAGCATGCCTAAATGGTGACTGCATTCTTTTCTGTAGGATATCTAGACGTATGTGCTGAAAGAATGGTGACTAATCAAGGCAGAGCCATGAATGTCTAGGAGTCCAGCAGCCATACCCCTCCACTCTGATTTATTTAGGTGTTCCATTTGTATGCCTATGGATCTAGGCATAGGCATCGGATTTTGTTTGTCAAAAATCCCAGAAGACTGTGAGTCAAGTCTTGACCTCTGGGGTTGAAAGGGCAACCAGAAACCCTTCTCGCTTTTGGAGCACTCCTGCTCCCTGGCCCTTCGCAGCTCAGCTGCAGGCAGCAGGCTCTGCTAATTGTCTCCTTGCAGATGAAGTGAGCAAGGCCAACTCAGGCTCCAGGGCCCACTGAGGCCCTGAGATGAACAGTTTTACCTTCAGGAAATGTACATTGGATGTGAGTAAATTTTGGTTTCTGTGCTTGATAGGGCAGAGGTCTCTGTGCCTAATAGTTGAGCTTTGACCAGTGTCTTGGCATCATAAATTTTCTACCTGACTTTTGTTAGAAGAATCAAAGTTTAGACTTGTCCAAAGAGAGGAGTCACTCTCAATTTGGGGTCTTATCTGCAAAGGGAGGATAATTATGCCTTTTCTTGTGAAGGTAGAGGGTTGAACTAGGTAATCTTTTGAAGCCCCTTTCTATTCTAGGAACCAACTCCTGCCTCCTTTGCAAATCAAAAATTGCACTGCATATGTGGAGAGAGACAAGCAGCGCTGCCTAGAGATTGATGCTGGGAGCTCCGGTTGCCTAGCAACTCTACTCTCCTTCCCCAGGAGCCTGAATCTAACTTCTCAGAAGTTGCTGGGAACTGCATTCTCTGACAATTCCCTACACAGCCAGCACTTACACTCACACTACATGTGTGGTGTCTGAAGCCCGTGTGTTCCTTCTGTGAACATAAGGCCAGCCTCAGGTATCACTAAAAGAATGCAGAGTAGCAGGTGGGCAGGTACCTCCACTGCTACTCAAATCCCAGGTGTGTCCAGTAGTAGCAACATGTGGCCTCTCCATAGGATGGTAAGGACATAGGAGATGGTCTCCTCTTACCTTTAGCTTGGAAGGTTTCCCAGGAAAGCCCATACCTTGGTCTACACTGCGTGAATTTGCGTATCTTGTTTCAGTGTTAAAAAGTGAATCCACCTCACCAATTAACAAATCTTGAGTGGGACCACCTTGTTTGCCACATATTCTGAAACACTGGCTTGGCAGTTTGATTTTTCTTCAAGTAGCTGATTGTGAATATCACTGGAGTAGAAGAACCCAGGGATGCAGAGAGGACAGAGGGGCAAATCTGGTGAAGAAAGAAATATCTCTGTGCCCTCACTGGTTATCTGAGTAAGTTGCTGATATGTGCTGCTGGGTGTTGTGTGCTCCCGGGAATGTGGTTTTATGGTGGGTGTGTGTGTATGTGTGTGTGTGTATGTGCACACACACGTGCAGATGGGCACATGGACCACTGAGAAATGCACAGCAGAGTTCGTTGGCCCTGACTATTCATAGCCTCTCATGTCCACTTTTGCCTCCATGGACACCTGGCATGTGGGCAGAGAGACACGTATTAGTCCACCCTGCAGAGCTGGCCCTGGACCCAGAGCTATGAACATACTTAGCCTCCAGAGCCAGTGCAAACACGCCAGCTGCCTCGGGGGCAGCTGCAGATGTCCCAGAATGCCTCAGAGTGCAGTTGCCGTACAAATCTGTGGTTGCCTGGAAGGGAAGATAATGCGTAATGAGTGAATAAATCACACTATTTTGAACCCCCGCACAGTGTGGAGCAGGGGATTATCTACTCCTTTTATTTATTTATTTATTGAGACAGACTCACTCTGTTGCTCAGGCTGGAGGGCTGGAGTGCAGTGGTGTGATTTCTGCTCACGGCAACCTCTGCCTCTCAGGTTCAAGTGATTCTCCTGCCTCAGTCTTCCAAATAGCTGGGATTACAGGCACGTGCCACCACGCCTGGCTAATTTTTGTATTTTCAGTAGAGATGGGGTTTCGCCATGTTGGCCAAGCTGGTCTCGAACTCCTGACCTCAGGTGATCCACCTGCGTTGGCCTTCCAAAGTACTGGGATTACAGGCATGAGCCACTGCGCCCAGCCTACTCCTTTTATTTAAACTATGCTTTGTTCCCAAGAAGATTAAGAGGAAACTAAGGATAAGCTTAGCATCCATATGCGTCTCTTTTGCCCTAGGTTTTATCTGAGCTTCCTAGTAGCCCATGTAAAAGGGGACACATAGTCAGTTATAGTTACAGTGTCCACAAGATAAATGAGTTGTTCAAAGAAGCATATCTGTGGCTATTCCAGAGACTAGAGAGAGATTTATTTCCTGAAACCTAAAAAGAAACACTATGAAATGGCAAGTGATGTCAATACTCCCACCCTAGTTTTGTTGCATCAGGACTGGCCCTTGGAAAGGCCAAAGGCCATGTCATTAGCATTTCTTTTTCCTTCATGGGGGAAAGAGGGGCATTCCCGAAGAGGAAGAATCAGCATGCTCAGCTAAAGTCTGCCTAGAAGTGCAGGCTGTTAAAAAATGTTTCTCTACATCTAAAATTCACGGAGAGATTCTGAGACGTGTTGAGTCAAGACAACCCAATATGTGGGTATCACCTCCACAACTCTTATTTAGAGGGGACACTGGTGAATAGATTTTTAAAGGACTTTCACAAAGTGAAAAACCTCATTTTCAATGTTTGTGAGAGCCAGGGTGTTCATTAAAATCATGTATAAACGACAGGAATTCTTCCTCTGTCTGTAGGATCCTCTAGAGAGCCTATTATTTTGAGGAAGAAATTACCAGGGAGGTTTAAGGGCATCTATTGAGCAAAATTATAGTACTCAGAGGAAACACAAGGCCTTTAGCCAGCCCAAGTAGAAAAAGTCATAAATACGGGTTGAGGACGAAGTTACACCACTGAGAGGCCTTTGGGGTAGGCAGTGGAGCTTCCAGGCATGAGAGAGAAGTGTCACCTCACCTGTCCCTGTCTGCCCTCCTCCCTTAAAGTCCATACAGCTTATAGGACAAGAGGGGTCAAAGTCCCCTTCTGTTTGGGAGGAGCTGGCACATTCTTCATCCTCCCCAAGACCAACGGGGAATGCAGGAGGGCTCGTGGGAAGGACAGGATTTTAAGGTCTGCGTCCCTTCCAGGTAAAGGGCTTCTCCTGGCTCACACAGGGGCATGACCATCTTGCCAAGTTGGGATCCCAAGTGGGAGTATGGGATTGAAACACTGGATGGTACTAATGATTTTGTCCTGAGCTCCTGTCTTCCTCTCTCAAGAAGCCTCAGTGGAGATGGGTGCAGCCAGTCAGGATATAACTCATGCATGACTACTGAACCACCTACTAAATCCTGGTTTGGAGGTGTGAGAAAAGGCTGATCTGTGAGCAAAGTCTCCAGAGAGGAAAAGATCCAAAAAGGCTTATCATGCTTTACACATGATGTATATCCCAGGGGCTTGGAAAATCCACCATTATATCTAGTTGCCAAGAAAGGAAGATTTTTTTTTTCTTTGCTCAGAAAAGAGTGACAATCTAAATCTATGATTATTAGTCTTTTTTTTTTTTTCTAAAAATCATGGTTCCATTTTAAAATATGATGAAAATCACAAGTCTTTCCCTGAGCAAATAACAGATGCATGTGCAATTTTAGGGGGTTTATGGATCCAGAAAAGTCCATCCATGAATGTTGTTTTTAAAATTACTATAAATACACAGATGGGTTCTTGTTTCAGACAGGGTTACAGTGTGATGCTTTGGTTCTTACAATGAGTTAGTTATTCTTGTAAGTGATGGAATGGGGCAACTGATTGGTAAACCAGACTTCATCATTACTTGTAAGCCAAAAACAATAAACAAGAAAATCTATGGAAAATGATCTGGAAAGGAGTCCTCACTGATCATGCTCCTAGCTTGCAGATGGGAGGTCTGTGCCTTATTAGAAAGCAGGGCTGGGCATAGAGAAAAGGGGTCTTCCCCGCAGAGCCTTAGTTCAGGCTCTGAGGGAGGGGACAGGAGGGGAGCACGTCAGTGTCCCAGCATCCTACTGTAACACAGAGGTGCAGTGGCCCTAAGGAAACAAGGACAGAAGGGGACGCGCTCACCACACCGGCCTCGGGGTTCCTTTTCCTCCCGTTGCTGAAGGTGGAAGCCAGGGTGGAAGAGCAGCTCTCGTCGTACAGGGCAGTCCTGCCGTCGTTGATGGCTGAGTTGATGGAGATGGTCCACATGCTGGAGGCATAGCCGTCGCAGTTGCAGTCATCATAGCTGCCGCCGTCCCCGGAGGCCCACACATAGATGCTGCCTTTGCCGCCGCGGCCCTGGGGGGAGCAGGGGAGATGCTGCTGCTACCCTACAGCCTGGGCTGCGAGGGGGCAGGGGAGGTCTCCAGCCCAGGGATTGGGCTTCTTCAGCAGCTGAACCTAAAGACTGGGTGCACTTTTTAAACTGGGTTGGACACCATATCTTTCTGGCAGGGCATCGTGGGAAACTTTTTTTTCCAGGAAGAACTCAATCTAAAAAAGTCAACTGAATTTACAATTTAAGCTGGGGACAATGAGGAAAGAAAAGTCGGAAGAACTGCCTTTTAAAAAAGCTATAAAGGTGATACATGCTCATGATGAAAAGTTTAACTGTATGGAAAGGAAAATAAAAAAAAACTCTCTGAGGTAATTATTATCTCGTTCTTACATCTCCTTATGTATCAGACATTTTTCAGTGAAATGCAAGTATATGGACACACATTTTTTCTTAGCTACATAAGCTATACAAAACATTTTTTTTCTTTTTTTCTTTTTCTGAGATGGAGTCTCGCTCTTTCGCCCAGGTGGGACTGCAATGGCGCTATCTCAGTTCACTGCAAGCTCCGCCTCCTGGGTTCACACCATTCTCCTGCCTCAACCTCCCCAGTAGCTGGGACTACAGGCGCCTGCCATCACGCCTGGCTAATTTTTTGTATTTTTAGTAGACATGAGGTTTCACCGTGTTAGCTAGGATGGGTCTCGATCTCCTGACCTCATGATCTACCAGCCTCGGCCTCCCAAAGTGCTGGGATTACAGGTGTGAACCACCGCACCTGGCCCACAAAACATTTATAGAAGATATATACCTTTCATTTTAAATAGCTATATATCAATATATAAATTTAAATACATGTAGATATTATAAATATAAAGCATACATTTACTCCATAATATACAAAATTCTTACATATATGTGTGTGTGCATATGTACATACTTTTTCTTTTTTATTCAATTGGATACTAGAATCCTTTTAAACACATAATATACGACATTTTACTTGTGCAAGGGAACTCCAAATATAGGAGGAAAGTCTAATATGATCAAGTAAAACACACAGTGAATAAAACCTTAAACACACAGTAGAATGCACAATAGCTATTGCCACATGCTGATTAGTTTAAATGGCAAGCTTTGCATAAATCCCTACAGTTAGCATGGCTCTTCTCTTCAAACCATGTTCTTAGAGGTTCTTAAAAATCCTTTTCTTTTCCTTGTCTTCTGAGTATCTCCTCTCTACCTAAACAACCCAGGATTGGGCCATTTGCTTCTTGCTTCCCACTTTCTTACCCCAAGGCAATGGGGCTTGGGGCTGCTTAGTTTTCACCTGTGGGCTGGGAGGGTGGATAGGAGTGCAGCCATACAGTGTGGGAGGCAAGGGGCAGGTGCAACCTCCAGCCACTCCACAGCCTGGCCCAGGGTGGCTTGGTTACCCTCTAGAGGGAGAAGACAGAAGAGACTGTCAGGGGAAGTCTCTCCCTGTATGGTCACCAGGTGTCCATGGTCCTTATGCTTGAAACTGACACAGAATCAGTGGTTTAAGGGTGGAGAAGCCAGAAGGAAGAGAGATGATTGGATTACCTCTAAGCGCTGTCTGCCCCCTGACAATCAGATATGACATTTTCAATTGCTTCTAACAGGACTGGGAATTAATTAGTCTGTGATTGATTGAATCGACAAGTGAACAAATATTTATTCAACCACTAGCTGGGAACTATTCTCAGCATCTTGGTAAATCTATGCTGGAAAACTCCAACCAAAACAAGGAACTGCTCTCAGAAACCAGGACCGCGAGGGACATAGATCATCCCCAGAGTTGGTGTGGAAGATCACACTCTCAAACAGACTCAGATTTGGGCTCAGTATCAAGAAATAGCAAAATTGCGGCTGGGCGCGGTGGCTCATGCCTGTAATCCCAGCACTTTGGGAGGCCGAGGCAGGTGAATCACCTGAGGTCGGGAGTTCGAGACCCGCCTGGCCAACATGGTGAAACTATGTCTCTACTAAAAATACAAAAATTAACTGGGTGTGGTGATGCACGTCTCTAATCCCAGCTACTCGTGAGGTGCAGTGAGCCAGGATTGCACCACTGCACTCCAACCTGGACAACAGAGTGAGACCCCCATCTCAAAAAAAAAAAAAAAAAAAAAAAAAAGGAAAGTGCAACTGATGTGAGTCATAATAAATGAGTGAGTGAGGTTAACCATCTGCAGAACTTTCTCCTGAATCAGTCCACATGTAGATGTGACAGCTCACATCTCACTGCTAGTGAGATGAAGCAACCTTTGCTAAAATGAAGGAAATTGATGCTAAACATTCTCTTCTTGGTGTGGGGAGTGTGGTAGATTGATTGTGACCCTAATTATTCGTGATTCCCTGTATTTATGCCCTGGGCACTATGCCTTTGCAGCCCCATCCATCAAGAGGAAGAGTCTGTTTCCTA
The DNA here is from genome assembly GCF_008728515.1 of Papio anubis. Lineage (NCBI taxonomy): Eukaryota > Metazoa > Chordata > Mammalia > Primates > Cercopithecidae > Papio > Papio anubis. Next base: position 40,918,607 of record NC_044991.1, read on the forward strand.
CTCCTAGAATCCAAGCTGGCTTTATGTCTTGCTTTGGCCAATAGAATGTGGTGGAAAGTGATTCTGTGTCAGTTCCAAACTTCAATCCCAAGAACTCCTGTGTTCTCTGATCTCTCCCAGAACTCCATTGCACCATGAAGATAAGCCTAGGTTAGCCTCCTGATTGATAAGAGACAAGTATTCCAGTAAAATTCACTGCCCCTGCTGCCAGCTGCCAGACACAGCAGGGAGGCCATCCTCGATCAGCCAGTCTCTACCTCTCTCTCCTGAGGTTAGCCCAGCCTGGTCCAGATCAGCAGAACAACCCAGCTGACCTGTAGACCGAAGAGCAACATTAAATGATTGTTATTTTAAGCTACTGAGTTTTGGGGCAGTTTGTTATGCAGCCAGCTCACTGATACACAGGGAGCAACTGTCAACCTGTTTCTGAACAGTAAACAGCAAATGTTAATTTTGTTTTAAACCGTCAGATTTGCCCACAAGAATACTTCGTTTTCTAGGAATACTAAACTTTGTTTTCCTTAAGTTAGATTGGACACATGAAGCAACAATAATTGTGTCCTTGCTTCTAGTGATTGGGTTTTAGCACCAAAGAGTCCCTGGCTTCTGGGGAAGATAGGCCAGTGAGGAAAAAAAACCCTAGTTCTGGGGGTAGAAATGAGTGGGGAAGGGACCTCCATAAGAGGACCGAGAGCTGGTGATGGGATGGGGCTGTTGCTGGCATGCCACCCTACTTTGGTTTGAACTTATATGTCCCCCCCAAATTCATATATTAGAACCTAAGACCCAACGTGATAGTCTTAAGAGGTAGGATCTTTAGGAGGTAATTAAGTCATGAGAGTTCAGTCCTCATGAATAGGATTACTGCCCTTATAAAAGGGCTCCAGGGAAATAGCCAGGCCCCTTTTGGCCCTTCCACCGTGGGAAGACCCAGCGTTCGTCCCCTCTACCAGACACAGCAACAAGGCACCATCTTGGAAGCAGAGAGCGAGCCTTCACAAGACACTGAACCTGCCAGTGCCTAGATCTTGGGCTTCTGCTTAAGGCTTGATCCATTTCTGCTTCTCAGCTTCACCTGAACAGGAGCTAGGCAGAAATCGAGACACAATAACTATGGCTCACATCTAAACCATAACCCGTTAGAGGAAGAAGTGCAGAAAACAAAGGGTGACTATCACAGCAAGCATTTCTATAGCACTTACTGCATGCCAGGGACTTTAAGTACTTTATATATTATCCTATTCAGTCCCCACAGCTACCCTACAGGCAGCACCATTTACACTGGCCACACAAAGGATAAAACACTTAGGAAGAAATTCAATAAATCTAAGGAAAAAAAAGCTAAGGAAGCGCTAAATAAGGCTTTGAAACTCTCTGAACTCTACGGAAGGAGGGACGAAGATGAAGATTTGATCCCATGGAAAGATATTGGCCATGTTCTTGAATAGAAAGACAGGATTACAGAGATGTCAATTTTCCCTATGTTAATATATAAATATGCCAGGCACGGTGGCTCACGCCTGTAATACCAGCACTTTGGGAGGCCGAGGTGGGCGGATCACCTGAGGTCGGGAGTTCGAGACCAGCCTGACCAACATGGAGAAACCTCGTCTCTATTAAAAATACAAAATTAGCTGAGCGTGGTGGCGCATGCCTGTAATCCCAGCTACTTGGGAGGCTGAATCAGAATTGCTTGAACCCAGGAAGCAGAGGTTACGGTGAGCCGAGATTGCGCCATTGCACTGCAGCCTGGGCAACAAGAGTAAAACTCAGTCTCAAAAAAAAAAAAAAAAATATATATATATATATAAAACTTTATCCCAATAAATATACAATGTATCAATTGAGATTCAGCCAGGCAAATATTGCCACACTTGGTAGGTCAACAGAGGGAATTTTATCCAGGGAATAGGTGTTAAAGGAAAGCCTAAAACCCAAAAGGGACATGGGAAGTCACCCATGGATTAGAGGGTGACCCGGGAGCTGGAGGACAAAGGGAGGCCATTACCCAAGAGCCAGCACTGTGGGCGGGGCTGTCTGCTGGGGGGCAGAGTCTCAGCGCTAATCCTGCAGCTCATGCTCAGTGAGTGGAATGGCCGTCAGCTGCCTGAGGCAAGTAGGCCAGCCTGGTGGCTCATGCCTGTAATCCCAGTGCTCTGGGAAGTGGAGGCTTGAGGCAGGAGGAGCGCTTGAGGCCAAGAGTTTGAGACCAGCCTGGGCAAAGTAGCGAGAGCCCCATTCACCCCCCACTGTACAAAATAAAAAATTAGCTTGGCATGGCGGGGCACGCCTGTAGTTCTAGCTACTCGGGAGCCCAGGAGTTTGAGGAGCTGGAGTCTGCACTGAGCTATAATCACACCACTGCACTCCAGCCTGGATGACAGGAAAAAAAAAAAAAAAGGGCAAGTGCATTTAGGTGAAATTAAATGAATGGTGCAACTCCACTTTGAATTCTGCCAGTCTTTTGAAGCGTAGTGAGATTATAGTGTTTCTCAAAAGTTTTTGCCAAATGGAAACTTTTAACCTAGGCACTATGGAGTGTACTTAACCACCCTGGTTCTCAAGCAGCGTGGACTTTTGCTTCAGGGTGGAGTGATGGAGACAATTTTGGTGGTCACAACCATGTGTGTTTTACTAACATCTAATGGATAAAGGCCAGGGAGACTACTAAACTTATACACAAAGGACAACCTCCTCACCACCGACAAAACAGTATTTTGCCCAGAATGTCCACATGCTCAGGCTGAGAAATCCTGCTGACCCAATGGTAAAGGGCAGTGAGTTGGAACTTGCTGGCCATGGCCTTAAGTAGCCTCTCACAAGTCCGAAACTTCTGAAACATTCAAGCAAATTTTTTATTTTGCTGATAATATAAAAATAATGTTACAAATTGCTTACCGTCAGCTAAGGTGACATTCCAGCTAGAGACTGGTGCAGTGGCTTGCTGTGTCCCCAGTGCATCGCGTATGTTCGAGGAGGTGGAAATCCCACTTTGAGAAACTTGTGGCTAAAGTGAGTCAGTCCTTCCACCCTAACCAATGGGTAGGGACCCGGGTTAATGACCAGAACAGGCCCTGGTCCAGGGTTGGTATGGGTTTAGGGTGCAGACCCCTGGTGAGGCAAGCCTGGGAGAGCTTATCTTTTTGTAAACAACTATAGTAATTGTTATTTTCCAGTCACCTTGATTTCTTAATACAACATTAACATACCTTGGAAAAAGTTATTGTATTTTTTACTATGAAAATAATATTTATTGTAGAATAATTGGAATATAGAAGATGAAGGAAATAAAAATCCTTTATAATCTTACATGAATAGATAATCATTGGTGATATTTTGTGGATTCCTGTCAATTTTACATATAAATGCAAAGTATAAGAACAGGCTTGAAAGTGAAACTGGGATAATAAAAATAGAAGGACTTTCTTGGCCTGCTTAAAATGCATTTCTCACAATTTATATAATTAACATTTTTATGTGATTAAATACTCTTCTACACCATAATTTTTTGTTAGTTTTATGAACTAGCCATTCTGCAATTTATTTACACCTCTTCTTGAATGTACATAGAAGGTTGTCTCTAGTTTTTAAAAAAGTACTTTATGTTTAAAATGAACATAATCTTATATATGTATTTGTATGTTTATTTTCTTAGGCAGTGTTTCTAAAAGAGGAAATTTTGGGAGAAAAAAATGAATGATGATTCTTGGTTCATCTGCCATATTATTGCTCTTGATAAAGTTTGTTAACAGTTTATATGTTTACCTGCAGTGCATGAGAACTCTACATTCAGCTCATATGGGCCATAATTTAGAATTGTCATTTCTTAAAAATAGTTTTGCCAGTTTGGTGGGTAAAAATAGTACCTCATTGTTTTGAGTTATATATTTTTTTCACGAAAGTTGAATTTATCTTTTTGTGTTTTTCCTGCTCATTTGTATTCTTGCTTATTATTTAGCAAGGCCCCAAGTCCCAAAAGATAATATCCTTTGCCTATTTTTTTTCTTTCATAGAATTTTTTTTTTTTTTTGAGACAGAGTATAGCTCTGTCCCAGGCTGGAGTGCAGTGGTGTGATCTCGACTCATTGCAGCCTTTGCCTCCCGGCTTCAAGATATTCTCCTGCCTCAGCCTCCCGAGTAGCTGGGATTGCAGGCATGTAGCACTGTGCCCGGCCAATTTTTATTTTTATTTTTATTTTTAGTAGAGATGATGGAGTTTCACCATGTTGGCCAGGCTGGTCCTGAACTCCTGACGTCAAGTGATCTGCCCACCTTGGCCTCCCAAAGTGCTGGGATTACAGGCATGAGACACCTCGCCTGGCCTCATAGTATTCTTTTTACTGGTTTGTAAGAGCTCTTCCTGTATTAAGAAACTGAGCTAGATTTTTATTATCTACATGCATATATATTTACTCAGTTTTTCCTTTTCCTTTGATGTGTTGGATTTAGACTTGCAGACATTTTTCCATTATATTACTTTAATCTGTTACTAAAATATGAATTTTAAAATAAACAAATTTTAAATTGCACATGAAATAACGTATTGATTTATGAATATTGCCTTTCTGCACTCATAGTTCATGAAAAATTTTATTCAAACTATTCATGAACATCTTTGACATTGGCACGTTTGTCCTCACTAGGTCAACTGGTTACCTCTTGAGCTACCTAACTGTTTTGGTGCACATTGTGGTAGTCATTGCTGCTGCTTACTAAATATTGCAAAGTGTCCATGGTCTGAGCCCATGACCAGGCCTCTTTGCGGTTGGGTGAGGTCTTATAAACCATTTTAATCAATCGGTTGTGAGTGGGAGTGATGGTAGATAGTATCCTTTCTAGTTTGGAACTTTTACTCGTCAGTTCCAGACTCTGTAGAGACCCTGTGGGTTCTGTCCTACTTCAGTGGGAGTAGAGTATCAGGTTCTCTGGAAGAGCCAAGGCAGTCGCCCTGGCCTCTGATTTAAATCCTCACCTCGATTCAGTGTTTGATGGCACCTGTGGTCATCTTTAATTGTTGTCTGGTTTTCGTGTAACCACCTTGGAGGTCAGAATCCTGTGTTACTCTGTTTCACTGCTCAAAGGATCCAGCCATTGTAGTGATGAATCTTTCTGATTTCAGAGGTGCTGCTGAGTTTACTTTCACGTCAACTTCTAACCCCGGGTGAATTTCTCACTGGGCCCAGGTGGGCCAACAAGTAGCACCAAAGGGGGGGTGACCAACTGTCTTGGCTTGCCCGGGATTGAGGGGTTTCCTGAGATGTGGGACCTTTCAATGTGAAAAACAGGGAAGTCCCTGGCAAAACGAGACGGCTGGTCACAAGGATTACCCGAAATCCACCAGACTTTTCTCGTAGTTCTCTTTATCCCAGAAATGAAAGGAGGGACGGTAACGGCACCAGCTGTTTCCAAGGCTGAGCTGCAGATTCCACGCTGCAGCGGTTCTGCTCAGTTGTGACCTTCATCTGGCTGCAGAGCATAAATCTGGGCTCGCGGAGTATTTGTGAGAGCTCCTTGGCAGGAGGCATTCATCGTCTGCCAGAGGCCCTGGCACTCCCTGCAACGGTGTATGACCCACAGCTCTGATTAAATTTCAGCAGGCGGCACTGTGGCCTCCCCTCGCCCATACCTGATTAATCACTATCTCCCCAGGCAACTCTCTCTGTTCCCTGCTTTCCTGGATGGTGGTTTTCTTGTAAGGGGTCCCCGTCCATACATTCCAGCTGGAAGAAGACCTGCGATCTGTACTTTGCCCTTTGCAACCCCTTAGGGAGTAAACAATCAATGCGCTGTCTCATCTGTACCTCAGATAATTTCTGTAGCCTTGTTTTTAAATATTCCTAAAATATCCCCTCCAGTAGCAACTCCAAAGAGTAACTAAGAAGAAGTTGGGATGTAGTCATCAGAGCCAGCAAAAGGTGTGCCAGGGTTGCTCTGGGTGGCTGTATTTCCTCAAGTTGTGGAAAGAAGTTCATGAATCAGTTGTCACTTTCAAGACCTTCTAGCATCACCCGAATTCCCCTTCTGGTTGTCAGAGCAAAATAAGATGCTGTGTCCTGTAATGCCCGGTTTTTGTAACACCCTCTTTGCAAGGGCTACATCCTTTTCCTGAACAGTAAACACATCACCTTGCTAGTGCTTTATCTATCCAGAGAGTGATGACTCTGTCTCAGGTTAGGTTTTGCTTAAGCTGCACTTTGGGAGTTGTGTGTGAGCCCGTATCCCTTGGACTTTAGAGTTGCCTGTGCCTGGGAGTTTCTCAATGTCAACATGTGCATCTTTTTGTCTAAGGGCTTCCAAGAGGCTGAAGGCTGCTTTGCGCATCTGTCCTCAGGCTGAAAGCACTGGGGCATTTACAACCTTTTGAGAACAAACCTCATCAGTGGGTTTTATTCCAGCTCCTTTCCCACAGGGTGGGATACCTTTGGGGTGTGCTCTCAAGGTTTGGTGTGGTTTTCTGAAGTTTCCCAGTGGCATTAAGCTCCAGTTGCTGACAGTGACGACTGGCAGGATAACATACCCTTAACTGGTCCTGTCTCTTTCCTGCCACACCTCCCATTCATCACTGGTATTCTCTTTACCTCCCCAATAAACTACTTGATCCCAAATCTTGCCTCAGGATCTGCTTCTAGGACATCTAAAACTAAGACAGAAGTCGATTATTGAACCCTCTCATAATTCAGGCACCTCTGTCACCCTCTTCCCATATACAATGTGAAAAATGCTGTAACTGTAAACCCAACACATAGACTACAAAGCTAAAGATTAAAATAAGCAAAAGAAAAAAAGGATTTCCTTCTTGCCCACTCCTCACTGCTTCTCTCAAGTATTAATTAAGCAAATGTAGGAGGTGCAAACTTCAAATCCCTAAGGAGCCAGGTAGGTGATGTTTGTGTGAAGCAGGTATCAGATAACTGGGAATAGTGGGATCTATGGCAAACAGTGTGTGCCCCGATAAAAGTCTCTTATCCATCTCCTCTTTATTCTCTTCCTTTAAATAATTACTATGTTGGTCAAACAAAACATACGTACAGGATGATAAAATTGAAAGACAAACATAAGAAGTGCCTTGTGTAACAGGTAGTTCTCTGACTCCTTTGTTTATGTGAAGACTGCCTTTCAGAGATGAATTTTCCCTTAGAGTAGAGCAGGCAGTGGAAGTTACTGGGAGAAAACCTTTGCTAATGCACAATGCACCCTCACTTCCAAAATGCTACAGTGTTGTCCAAAAAATGTCACCTTGAAACAAGGAAAGATTTATTCCCATTGCTTGGGGAAATTTATTCCCATTGCTTGGGGAAAAGTCAAATGAGAAATCATGTAGTTTTCATCATACTCAGTCTACTTTCTAAAAAATATACATGCTGTCATCTGAAGATCAGTCATAACAATTTTTCTCTTAAGCTTCAGCGGGCTCAGCATGCTTTGCAGGGCAATCACACTCGAAAGGGCCTTTTCACCTGCAGCCAGGGAGCCTACAGATGGAGGAGAGAGAAATATCCAGCTTCGAGAGGCAGTGGAGCAGTGCAGAAGTCTGTGGAAAATGACAGGGGCACCCAGGGATGTGGAGCACTGCCACCATCTGTACTGTCAGTCTGGACAGAGGGCACACATCTCCTACCTGCCTGACTCTCTTTTGGCCTCAGGTGTCAAAAAAAGTGCCTCTCAGTGAAAATCCATGTCTGCTGAGGAAAGGGGGAATCTGCCAAGCGTTCCCCTGGGCACCTGCTGTCACCTGGTCTGGGGCTTGGATGTGTAACCATTTCTCTCCAGTCACAAGATGAATAATGCAATAAGGAAACAGGCTGTCTGTGCATCAAAAATTTCATCCTAAATGCTTCTTAAGGAGACCAGGCATTGAAACAGGGTAGGGACATCACTTTCGTGCCACTCAATCCTGTTGTCGGACATTCTCTGTAAACCACATTGTGTCACTCAAATGCCGGGCTCATGTTGCTGTTTCAGATGAGTTGAATTTCAACAGCAGACTGGCATAACCTTGTAATAAAGCATCTTCACTATTTCCTAAACAGTGTAGCAATGGACATTGAGCTGCTGTCACTGTGATGTTCATTTCGTGGACTCTGTTTTCCATTTCATAGTTGTGTTTCTGGGATCCTTGTATTTAATGTAAAAGTGATGAATTCCTTAAGTTGTGAGATCTTTCCTTGACTTAGAAAAGTCTTCCACAGTCTTGGGGTAACTTAGGACTCTGGTTGAGAATCTTGTTATTTTGAGGAAACATAAAACCTTGGGGTTTCAGGTGTTTTTCTTCCTGTTTTTCCACTTCCCAAAGGGAACTTCCAGACTCATGAAGGCAAGGGTGGCTGTTACTTGCAGGGAGAACACATAGGTATGTAAGTGCTATAATTTAAGGAAAGTCAGAAGAGTCCTCTAATGAGGGGTGTGCTGTTAAATGTTTAACAACCAGCTCTCTGAAGGGGGCATAAAAGGATTTTATTTTTAGTGTTTGTAAATTTCCATGTCTAATTTCAAGCTCCCAATTTGATGTTATTGGGAGCTTTTCAGTACGGCACTGTCCCTAGCTTGGAAACATGTTTCTCTCCTAGGACTGCATCATGAGCATTCTGGCGTGCTCATTCCTTCGAGGAAGCTATGTCAGAGAAGGGAGGGAGGGAGACTTCTCAAGGTCCTGAACTAGAAGGAAAAAATTGTAATTGGATAAACTATTGACCCTCTTGGCTGTAAAGGAGAGGGCCAGGTGACGTCAAGTGACCTTGAACAGTGACCAGGTCATTCCCACACTGCCAAACCTCTTTTTTGACCATCCATTCTAAGATTGGAAGATGCATTAGTTTGCCAGGGCTGCTACCAAAGGACCACAACCAAAGGACCAAAGTAACAACCAAAGGAACACCAACTGGGTGGCTTAAACAACAGAGATTTCTTGCCTAGAAGTCCTGGAGACAGAAGTGTCAGCCACCTCTGCTGACATTTCCGTCTCCAGAACTTCTAGGAATAGAATCCGTCTCTAGAAGTTCTGCAGATGTAATAGATTCTATTCCATTCCTAGAAGTTCTGGAGATGGAATCTATCCCATTCCTCTCCCAGCTCCCGGTGGGCTGTTGGCCATCGCTAGCTTTCCTAGGCTTGTAGATGCATCCCCAGCCCCCTCTGCCTTAATCTTCACATGCTGTTCTCCCTGTGTGCATATCTGTGCCCAGATGTTCCTGTTCTATTTTTTTTTTGTCTTTTAAATAAGGGCACCAATCATATTGGATTAGGGGCCCACCCTACTCCAATAAGACCTCTTCTTAATTAATTAGATCTGCAATGACCCTATTTCCAAATGAGGTCACATTATGAGATATTGGGGATTAGGACCCCAACTTATGAATATTTGGGGACAGAATTGAGCCCACAACAGAAGAGGTGCTGATATGGTTTGGCTGTGTCCCCACCCAAATCTCATCTTGAATTTCCACATGTTGTGGGAAGGACCCAGTGGGAGGTAACTGAATCATGGGGGTGGGTCTTCCCCATGCTGTTCTCTTGATAGTGAATAAGTCTTATGAGATCTGATGGTTTTAAAAAGGGGAGTTTCCCTACATAAGCTGTCTTCTCTTGTCTGCCACCATGGAAGACATGCCTTTCACCTTCCACCATGATTGTGAGGTCTCCCCAGCTATGTGAAACCATAAGTCCAATAAACCTCTTTCTTTTGTAAATTGCCCAGTCTTAGGTATGTCTTTACCAACAGTGTGAAAACGGATTAATACAGGTGCATACAGTCTTATATTTCTGTTCAGACCTTTGAAATCATTCGGCAGCTCAGAAGAAACTGCTCCATCAGATGCCTAAGAAGACTGTGAATATAGACAACTATCTTTGATGTCCTCAGAGAAGAAAGAAAGGGATTTCGTTAGAAACCTTCTGATTGGCCTCTGACCCTGCAAGTTCTGAACCTTCCCAACAGAACCACATTTCTTGGTTTTGGAGCCTCATCTTGGGGTGTTTCTCCTAATTTTGAACCAAAATTTCCCTGAAAGCATCGAGGGCAAGTGGCAGCTGGAGCAGAGACTGACAGGTTGTAACAAGCAAGGGTGCCAATGGGGTGGTGTTCAATTGGAAACACCTCTAAGCATAAGCCTCCAGGAAGAGGAAGGGTGGGTTGGAGAGCGGGAGCCACGAAGCTGGGGAGAAGCAGACGGGGTGAGTGTGGCCTGGCCCCGTGACCGCAGAGCCCTCCTGTGGCTCTCCACACATTCTTGGGGCTGGCATCCTACAGCCACCTTGGATCAGGATGTCTGTCTGGTCCCAGACACTATGAGGTCTTGCGTGAATCGATCTCATTGCCCTGATTCCTCCTGGCGCATTTTTCTTTTTTTTTTTTTTTTAAGATAGAGTTTCACTCTTGATGCCTAGACTGGAGTGCAATGGCATGATCTCAGCTCACTGCAACATCTGCCTCCCGGGTTCAAGTGATTCTCCTGCCTTAGCCTCTTAAGTAGCTGAGATTACAGGTGCCCACCACCACACCTGGCTAATTTTTTGTATCTTTAGTAGAGACGGGTTTTCACCATATTGGTCAGGCTAGTCTTGAACTCCTGACCTCAGGTGATCCACCTGCCTCGACCCCCCAAAGTGTTGGAATTACAGGCATGAACCCAGCGCCCAGCCCCTCCTGGTGCATTCTTACAAGAAACCAATTTAGTTGGGCTACCTAGGCCTCTGTTCCTTCAACACAGAGACAAATGGCTTGTGGCTCAGTCACCACACAGCCCACCCGTCCAACCCATCGTACTGATGAGGAAATACAGGGTTGTTCCTTTCTGGAAACGAGTCACCTCTGCTGCCCTTTTCTATTCATTGTGGGTTTTAAGAAACCATATGCTGGGGTCTTAGGATCTCAGGGTTAGATGATTTGGATCCTCAAGATAGTAGAGCAACACCTCGCAAACTTTAATGGGATCTTGTTAAAATGCGGCATCCGTGGGAGGGGAGGAGGCGCTGAGGTTTTGCGTTTTTCACTCTCCCAGGTGGGCCGTGGCCACACTTTGAGAAGCACTGACTCAGACCATTTTGCAGAAAGTGAGGAATGGAGACACTGACTAGTCTGAAGTTCCCCAGCCAATGGGGGCGCGGGGGGTGGGCAGGACTGAGGTTAAAACTCAGGTCTCTCCACTGTCAAGAGGAGTTCTCCACCTGCTGAAATATCCCTGCAACAGGACGGACCTGCTGCTGTGCAGTGTTGGCTCTCTAGTGAAGACAGAGACGTTGACCCGCAGCCAGAAAAGCCTGATTCTGAGAGATGAGTGCCTTCATTTGGTACCCTATGTGCTTCCTTCCCATGGGGCCTGTGACAGCTGTGGTTGGAAGGGCCTGGCTGTGTCCCAAGGAAATTGTCTTTGCAAAGCCAGTCTGGGGGTTAGATCTAGCCTGTGTGCCAAAGTTGGCCACCCACTGCACTGAAGGGTTCCACTTGGTCTGAAATATTGTTTACTATTGTTTAGGGCTGAGACTCTGGGGAAGTTACATGTGAACTTGCCAATTTTTGTCCAGTGAGATGCTTTAGTCTGGTAAGACTAGGAGTGTGTATAAGCAAGCAACAATTTGGTAAGGATCCAAAGTTAGATTTCTCATGGCTAAATATAATCTAATCAGACTGAGCTCATTTCATCAATTCTTTTACAAATTTTACATTGCCTAGCATTCAGAGGCTTAGACTCACTAGGAATACAAACACAGACACAAGGACAGAAGCTAAGGGATGATTTTGGAGGCTGTGAATGGTGAAGAGGTAGAGAAAAATGGTGTGGAAGAGGCCGGGTGCGGTGGTGTACACTTGTAATCCCACCTTGGGAGGCCGAGGTGGGAGGATCTCTTGAGTCCCGGAGTTTCAAACCAGCCTGGACAACATGGTGAAACATGTCTATAAAAATTTAGCTGGGCATGGTATCATGCACCTGTAGTCCCAGCCACTCTAGAGGCTGAGGCAGGAGAATCACTTGAGCCCAGAAGGTTGAGGCTGCAGTGAGCTGAGATTGTGCAACTGCACTCCAGCCTGGGTGATGCAGTGAGACCCTATTTAAAAAAAAAAAAAAAAAAAAGAAGAAGAAGAAGAAGGTAGAAGAAAGAAAACCTAGTCTGAAAAACCAATCATGGCCGGGCGCAGTGGCTCAAGCCTGTAATCCCAGCACTTTGGGAGGCCGAGATGGGCGGATCACGAGGTCAGGAGATCGAGACCATCCTGGCTAACACGGTGAAACCCCGTCTCTAAAAAAAAAAAAAAAAAGAAAAAACCATAATAGGCATACACTTAGTTATAAGCTTCCTGGCAGCCAAAGGAAAAAGGGAAACCTAATGGGGTAAATTTTGAGGCGATGTTTGTGGGAAGTGTTCCCTAGAAGCAGAGCCTGAGACAGAGATTCAGCTGCCCAGACTCATTGAAGGAGGGCTCTCAGGAGGAATCTGTGAGCAAGGGAGAGAAGTAAAATACAGAGGGGAAGGAACTCCAAAGCTATGCAGTCTTGGGTAAAGCCTACCTTTGGCCTGGCCCACAGGGGGCTCTGGAGCATAAATTACATTGAAGATTCCTCCCTGTTGGAGGCAAGCAGGCTCCTGCCTTAGCCATCTGCTGTGGGTTGTGCCCTGGGTGTGGGGGGCATAACTTTCTAGGAGAAAGATTCCACCTGTCGGGGCAATGCTTGGTGAGAGGGGCCGCTGTGAGCCATCAGCAGCCGACACTCACAGCAGCGGGGGCTGCCCCCAGGTCTGCCTGGTGAAGGGGATCTTGGTGGGCACCAATGGCATCCACTGTAGTCATAGATTTCGATGTGACTTTCAGCCCCTCAACCATGACATTTCGTGTCTGCATTAATTCCGTATCTGCCCCTTGAACAGCTCATCCACTATGTTCTTAAGCCCCGGGCTAGTTCCCGAGGATGGTCTGGGCAGGAAAACACATGTTTTCTGACCTCAGGAAATGTATGGAAAAGCAGCCTTCAATTGCTCACTCTGATTTTCTTCAATATTCTCTTTTTTATGCCTGCATTAAACATATAGTGTTCTGTACATTCACTTATTTTAGTGTTATCAATGTATAAGTGATGAGTTTGTGCATTTTCCATAAACAGACTGTACATAATTTAAATGTGTATGTGGAACGGATGCATTCTATAATTTATTTATAATAGTGCTGGTTTCTATAGCCATTTCATCTATTTGAAATTCACCAAAATCTAAGAAGCAAATTTAAAAACATTCCTAAAATGGAGTTCCAAAAGCCACACAAAAAATCTCATGCACTGTCCTTTCCCTCACTTAGCACCAGACCACTTACTCCACACACGGCAGTGACCTTGCGGTGTGAGTCCCACGTCCGGGCTGATTACAGAGAGTCCTCTGGGAGCACAGGGAGGGGACCACTGCTGGCCTGGCAGTGAGGACAGGCCTGAGAAGACTATGTATGCCAAGGGGTGGGAGCTGTGCCACGCGTGGCAAGTAGGTGCGTGCATCGGAGCAGCTTGTGAAGACACAACAGTTTGGAAATGGATGCTCAAGTAGCAAATCTATCAGCTGAGGCCCCAGGGATCGTGGAGGAGAGATGAGCTATCCCCATTGTGCCCGGCCCAAATTCCTGACCCACAGCATCCCAAGCGTAGTAAAGGAGTTGTGTTCTGTGCTATGAAGTTTTGGGGTGTTGCTTAAGTGACAGTTGAGACTGGGACAAATACTGACCCTTTGCAGGCACTTCTCAGTGACGAGCGCTTGCATCTTTCTCATTTACACATCACAGTGACTCTGTGACCCCTCATTATCACCATTTGACAGGCGAGGTTAAGTCACTTCCTGAGAGACTGGAGCCCAGAAACCCTCTGGTCCCTGAACCTGGGTTCGTGTCTCCTTTGGGGTGGCTCCAGCCCCAGTGTCTCAGAGAAGGGGCCCCCTTCCCCTCCCTATGCAGCATTGACCTCCATCTCATCCCTTTGGAGGCTCTGCCTGGCTTCCTTCTCCTTGGCTCTGTCCAAGCCTGGGCTAATCTCAGAGGAGCGGCTGTGAGAATGTGTGCTCAGACCTCCTGCCCCATGAGTGTCGTGGTCATGGTCCTGGCTGCTGCCCCCTGGATCTACCACCCCATCCTGCTGAGACCCCATGTCCTGTGTGCTACTGCCAGCCAACGACTGAGCAGGTGGTGGGGATGCCAGTGCAGGCCCCTTTCTGCCTGTGATGGGCAGCTTTGGCATGGGGACTGCTGTCTGAGACCCTCCCTCCCCAAGCCCCTTCCCTCCCACTGTCATTCGCAGGAGCCAGGCAGGCATCACGTCTGAGGCTCTTCTGTCTTCTTTCCTTATCCTTCACAGGCCTTCCCGTAGTCAGCCTCCTGCATGGCTAAGCCCCTGTACTATCTGACTCCTGCAGAACCTGGACTCACACACAGGGTGACAATGGTTTACCCAGTTGCCTCCACCCCTCCACCCACTGTGTCCCACCTTGTGAGTGGCCGGGGCGTAGGGGGCCGGCCCTCTTACCTTGTTCACGCCATCGGCCATGGCCTGCAGCGTGAGCTCCCGGGGCCCATCCACTGTCTTGCCGTTGTCTGTGGGGCCCCAGCTGGCGCTGTAGATGTCGATCAGCTGCGGCATGTGGCTGATGGAGGAGGCCTCGATGATGTCCGTCATGAACGGCTGGTCCAGCATCCGGATGCCTGTGGACACGTTGAGCAGAGGACACCAGGTTTGGGTTCCCCAGTTCACAGGAGACAAGGAGGTGGAGGAGGGCTCGGGCCCTGGGTGCTTAGAAGGGTTGGAGATCTCAGGTGCTCTGGGGACACTGTGCAGTCCAAGAATCACGAAGGAGGCGCAGACGGTCCTACTGGCTCCCTTCTGCGTCCCACCCATGTCTTTGCTGATGTAACGATTTAAAGACAAGTTTATTCCTCTAGCAAACCTTACTAGAATTCCTAATGGGAGAGATCACCTTTGCTGAAGCGATTCTTTGATAAGCTCGTTTCTAAGTAGAAGCTCGACCTCAGAGAACTGGGTGTTGGCTGCAGCCAAGTTTTAGGGGAGAAATAAAGCTACTACATATGATAGATAGAGGAGGCAATAGATATTTGATATTTGAGAAGAAATTCCAGCAGGCAGAGGGCAGAGGGCAGGGGACAGAGAGAGGGGCAGGGGCAGTGCAGGAGCGGGTGGGATAAGGAAAGAGGAACTCCCATTTGCACTGTAGCTGGGAGGAACTTTGGAGAGGACAGAAAGGCTGAGATGGCCGTTCTAAACTGTATTAGTTATTCTGTGTCAGACGGCCCCCTCTCCTTTCTTCCCTAGAGCATCGCTGTAAAGTTTGTGTTCCTCTCTGATGCCTCATGGGAGTGATTTCTTGCAGGATGTTGGGAAGAAGCAAAGTCCTGCAGTCCAGGGTAGTGTGGGGAACACAAGCCTAAGACACAGGGGCATAGGGTGAAAGTGCCTGTGCTGCACCCGCAGAGCTGGTGCTCCCAGGCTTCCAGTCCCCCTGTGGTCATCCACAAAAGCCCTCTCTAGGGGGAACTCAGCAGCCGCCACTGGGATGGGCGTGATATCTCTCCATCACTACCCTCAAAACTTCACTGACAGGGTCATATGCCTTTCTCCAGGCTTTGTCATCTGGATGGGTCAGTGGGTTCACGATTCTGTGGCAAGGAGCTTAGAGTGCTAGTGAAGCGGACCTGTCTTCACCCACTGCAATTATGGAATGAAGGTGTTGGGCCATGCACAGTCAAAACCTGGGCCCCAAAACTCCTTCCTTGTCCCCGGTGGCCAAAGGATGTTGTGCCTCAAGAACACTATTTCACAAGCCTCACTCTCTAACATGGCGAGCAGGTCAATTGAATTACAAGCCACCCAGGTTCTTGCCAGGCACCTGAAATGGACATGAAATTGCTTTCTTTCCTGAGGGTCTACTACTTTCAGGTCCCAGGAGACTCGAGGGCACTTTCCTCTTCAGTGCTCATAGCCCTCTTCTTGTGTACCTTTAACCTTCTATCACAACTGCTTATTTGAGTGTTTCATACACCACCAGATGGCACGCTCTTTGAGTATAGGGCATGTGTCTACTTTGTTCACTTCTGTGTCCTTGAGGATCAACGTGATGCTTGGTATTTATTTTAACCTTGACAAATATTTGGTGAATAAATATCTGGCATTATTGCCTTATTTAGTTGATTTCCTCCCCAACAGAAACAACAGGTCCAGAAGAATGAATAACAGGCTCTACTCATCCATCTTCTACTATTAACCCATAAGCGTAATCACCATGTTTGCCAACAAACATCCTGTTACGAGTTAGCATTTTTTCTCCTGCGTGAAGCTTATCTAGAATAAGCCTAGTCTTTGGCTTGAACTTTCCAGATGTTAAATTTTATGGTTCATTTTATAAGGAGATAGGAAATTTAAGACTCTGTTTTTTTCTTTTGATCCATCTATATTTTTATTTATTTAAAAACTTTATTTAATGCAGGTGACCAATAAGCCACAGAATAAACTGGTCAGTGCAGCTTCTTCTTGTGCAAAGTCACGCCCACTCTGTGGGTGGGAAATAAACAGAGAGAGGCTGGCATTCACTTGCTCAGATGCTCTTGAACTTGCCTAGTGCCCAGATGACCAGGACCGAATGGCCCACCGCAACTGGAAGGTGAGAGAAATTCAACTCTGGCCAAAGCAGACCTCCGCTGCCCCACAAACCAACCAATGGCAGCCCTGGATTTTGCCAGGGCTGGTGCATGGCACTTCCAGCTGTGCCTTGAACCCTCTTCCTCTTTGCAGCTCTTATCACCTTCATGGGCTCCCTCTGTGCTGCACAAGAACCTCAGAGCGGATGTGTATTAATCTTCTGACTGTTTCAACATTATAGGGTGGCCACAGGCTGAGAGCAAGTCTCTCATTCATATTCAGGGACCAGGCGCCCGACATTCTTTTAATCTTGTTAAGCTCAAGAGGAATGAGGCATGCATTAATTGAATGAGATACAGTATTAATTTTGCAAGCAACTGCACCATTAGCAGCCAAGACAGCGGCTCAGAGTGACCCCAGGGTTTTTAGGGAAGGCCTCTCCTCTGCCCCTGGATGCTCTAGGAGCTACAGGGGAATGTGGGGTGAAGACAGAGAGTAGACCAAGTGAGAGACCAGGGAGAGAATGAGAGAAGGAGGGAGAGAGGCAGAGAGACTGGGAGAGAGAGAGAGGGTAGGCAGAGGGAGAGAGACAGACAGAATGGGAGAGAGAGAGGCAGAGGGAGAACAGGTAGAGAGAAAGGGAGAGGAGAAGGAGAGAGTGAGAGAGAGAGAGAAGGAGAGGACAGAGAAAGAGAGAGGAAAGGGAGAGTGCAGGAGAGAGAGAAGGTAGAGGGCGAGGGAAAGAGAGGAAAGAGAGAGAAGTAAGAAGGGGGAGGAGGAGGAGGGGAGGAGGGAAGGAAGGGAGGAAGGGAGGGAGAGAGAGGAGAGGGAGAGAGGGAGGAAGGGGGAGGAGGAGGAGAGGAAGAGAGGGAGGGAGGGGGAGAGAGAGAGAGAGAGAGAGAGAGAGAGAGAGAAATCAAAGGAGCTAGGAGTCAGTGTCTTCAATGCTGATGTGTGTATTTGATGGGCAAGGACAGACACAGGCACACATCAAGTGTTTCTATCTGACCCCAGGCAGGCCTGCACAGCACATTAATGAGTAGAGATGACTCTGTGGGTCTCTTCCATTCATTTACAGCCTTCCCCGTCTACCCGAGCAGTGTGCACTGTGGCTAGCCTTGGTGCCCTGGGGGCTGCATGCCCAGCGGATTCGAGCTACATCCTCTCTGCCTCTGCTCCTGTTGCACAAGTTGTGCCTGTCCCTGCCTCCAGTAAATGCTACATCTACCCACAAACTTCGGTGCCCATCAATGCCACTTTTTGTGCTTGTGAATATTTGCTCTGGAGGGTAAGGAGGAAGTTCATGCTCACCCAGGTTTTAGGTTCTGAAAACTCGTATTAGTCATTGTGCTTACAATGATTTTTACTTGTTTATTGAAAAGCTCAGACAAAATATGAGTTTATCTGCAGCATTATGAGATTCATTGGCCAAGAATAATAATGATAATAATATACAAAAGCAATTCATAGCTGGTAGAGAAATTTCAGGGCATTTTCACCGTGGTCAACTGTGTGGTTTTAAGATACTTTTCAAAATCTTCAATCAAAGGTGATCTCATCCCGAAGCCCAGTGTGTAAATCTGTATGCTTTGGTTTAAAAAGGAAGGTGACTAGGACCAAACCCACCTGGCCTGGCCCCATCTTGGGGTTGCTCTGAGAGTCTGCAGAAACCCAGAACAGTGAGGAATTGCGGAGCCCCACCCTCAGGCTCTTCTTGTTCCTGAGCCCTGGTTACTCTCTGTCCTCTTGCATGAGTTGTTATCTTATATTTTCTTATTTGCTCCCTGTCTTTGTTTCCTCTTAGACTGAGCTACCTAGGGCAGGAAACCTGTCTGCCAGCTTCCATCCCCTGCAACAGGAAGGTGCCCACAGTGACTACTGACCACACAAAAGGCCTGAAGGCAGGAGACAGTGTTATGACTCCTTGATACAGTCTCGAGCTTTAACAGTTTCAGAAATATACATTTGACAAATTTGCAAGAACCATCATTTGGAAGGTCATTATGTTTGTGGTACATTTGCTTGGTTTTGTGGATTTTGAATAACACATTTAATTTTAATGTTTGACTCAATCTTTTTGATTGAAGTTGTCATTTCCTTAAAAATTAAAATGAAAAAAGAAAGAAGGAAAGAATGGAGTCCTTTTTAAAAAGAGAATTACTCGAATAAAGGCATTTTCAAAATAAAACATGTAATATTTTTCTTCAAAATTTATACAATTAGGTCAGTGAAAATGGAAATGTAAATAAACTTTAGAATAATGTTTCTGAGGTTATTAAAGCTTGAAGACTGCAGGATGACTTTTAGGACATCCCATATGTGTGGGTCTACATGTCACATAGTTTGAAATGAAGACAGACGCGAAGAGAAATGAAGGAGAAGATCTTTGCACGGATTAAAATGGGTTAGGGGCTAACCTCTGGGACACACCAAGAATGCCTAAAAATCAACGAGAAAAAGACAGGAGCTTTGATGGAAAAATGAGAAAAATTTATGAACAGAAGAGGAATTCAGGCAGATGCAGAGATGCTCGATGCTTTTTTCTGTTCAGAGGACTCAATTTACAATCTCATCTCCCCTCTTCTTTTTTGAATTCCTGGATTAAGACTCAACAGCATTTTAACTTTGGGCTTTTTCTGTAGACAGCGTGGAGGGGTGCTGGGGAAGGACCTCAGACATCACAGGGGCGCCCCCCTAACCTGTAAATGAACGAACACCTCGACTTTGAGACAAGCAACGATCCAAGTTGGCCACCAGGTGGCGCTTTAGACCGCCTTAGCCTAGAAAACTCCCGAATGGAAAGATTCTCTGGAGGGTTTGACTCATTTTTAGCAAATAATTAAAAACCAGCCAACTTTTGGAATTGCCAGCCAGGCTGAATAAAATGTTTTCCTTAAATTTGTAAGATAAACTCTGCTGTTTTTGCAATCCATGAGTAATTCTCCAGTGCTTCCTCAAGAATTCATGTTGACGCCTCAGGGAGCCAGAGGACACTGGGTACCCTAAGGCACAGGCACCGGACTGTTGCCTCGCAGCCCTTGTAGTTAGAACCAGCGTACGTGGTCACAGGGGAGCCAAGCTGGGGCTAAGGGAGTGGGAAAAGAAAGAAAGGAGGCTCCCTTGCTCAAAATCTTTGGTGGCTGTTCTTGGTTTCTGGAAGCTCAAAGAGTTGTTGCCATGCCCCAGTTGTCCTCACAGAAGCCCAGTCGCGTCTTTGAGGTGTCAGGCTGCATTCAGCAGGCGAGGCAGAGGCTGCTGTACCTGCCGGGTCCTCTGGCCTGCTCCCTGGCTTTTTGCCTAGGGGCGTCCCCTGCCCAAGGAGCTCCACTCAGTTCAAGCGAGCTGGGCAGACTGGGCAGGCCCAGGGGCACCCCCAAACAATGAACGATGGGAAGTGGCAGATTAACGCCACGGCCTCCTCACTTTAGTGGGGTCAATTGTGAGGGGGAGTTCTCCACACTCTCTCAGAGAATTAGCTGCAGGACGGGGCCCCTGTTGTCCACGAGACTCACTTTGTTGGCCTCCATTCCTTTCCTGTCTTCTTCCCCGACTCCCTCACTCTGGCTTCCCGAGACCACCTCCCACATGAACTGCTTGCCCGGAATCCTTGTCTCAGGTTTTGCTTTTAGGAAGAGCAAACTAAGACAGCGGGAGAATTAGATACATTTGATGAGAACTCAGTGCTCAGATGTTTTCAGAGGGCAAATAATAAGAGAAGAGGAAAAAAGGAAAAGAAGCAGATGGAAAAAGAAGCTCCCAGGAACCTCCAGAAAGCTACGAGCTCCCCCTAACTCTTTTAACTTTTGCAGGTGGTCATTTTACTTTGTTCCGAAAACCAGTTACCTTGGGTGTTTGAATAAGAAATTCAGGTTTGAATTTTTCAGTTGCTTCTTCTAGTTCTGTTCTGTGAGTAGAGAACCCACCTCCCTTAGATTCCATCCCAGATCTGAGCCTGGCTTATAAAATATTAACCAAGTGATATTCTTTCCCCCGAGCTCATAATGGCTCCTGACATTTTAATGCCAGCATTTTGGATGCACACAAAGTAAAGAGAGCTGAAACCCAGGGGCAAAGCCTCCTCTATTTACATTTTAGAAACCTCCAGATATATTCTTTTGTGACATTCAGCACCCAGTTCAGGCAAGCCTCTTAGCAAACAGTGTTGAAAAGAGGTTAATAGTGGGTTTGTATAGGTTACTTTTGCTTTATTTAGTTCCATGGAAATGGAGGTGTCAGCAGAAAGTAGGTTTATGGTTCCATTAAATTGCCAGGAGAAGAAAGTATCAGGACAGTTGTAAACAAAAAGAAGAAAAAAGAAAAATAAGGCTGGGTGACTCAGCCTGAATAAATTAAGAACCAATTTGATGCAAAACTTGGAACAAGACTGGAGCCACTCCATTCTCAGACATCTCGTTGAAAGCTTATGAATCTCTCAGTTTCTGTCTCTGTCTGTCTCTCTCTCTCTCTCTTTTTTTTTTCTGAGAGGGGAGGGATGTTGGTTTCTAAATTTCCAGGGACTTGCCACTCTCATTTCTAAGGGCTCCATAAAGAGGAAATTGTTAAATATCCTACCCAGTAAAATGTAAGCAAAAGGTTCTAGGTAGAATTTATCTTTTTAAAGATGAGTTCCATTGTGCAAAACATTTTGAAGAGCTCTGAGTATGTTTACAAATAATTTATACACACCACCTTGTATTCTACAGTCTATATTTGAGCCTCATTAAAATGTTATTGACACTGACACAGAAGAGTAGTGACTGACAATTCTATTTATATAAAGTTCAAAAACTGGCAATAACCATTTTTTTTTTTTGCTGTTAGAAAACAAGATCATGGTTATTCTTGGGTGTCTGAGTAGTAACTGGAAGGGGTCATAAAGGGCTTTGTGGTGCTGGTTACATTTTGTTTCCTGATCACTCTATGGGTATGGCCAGTTTGGGGAAAGTCACTGAGCTATGTACTTATGATTCATTAACTTCTTTGAGTTTATATTATGCTTAAGTTAAAAATTTAAACCTGTATTGATATTGCTATGCAGGTTAAAAGAAAAAAATTTTTTCCACTTGTGCCAAATCTGTGGATCCTAGCTTTTCTGCACTAGTGAGATTTTTTGCTGGGCCATGGTCGGCCTTGAGATCAGGGCCATGGTCAGCCTGGAGATCAGTGTGATACCTAGTGGGGGCCTGCTGTTTGGCAGGGCTGGCTTACCTGCAACCTTGGAGTTGTATGCTACTCCGACCCCACAGATATTGTTGTTGGCGGCAGCAGAAACTTCTCCTGCACATCGGGTCCCATGGCTTTGGAAAAATATAAAGACACATTAGATACGCAGTGAAAAGAATTTGACTACATCTGTCATGGGCTCAAAATTCTCTTTGGAACAAGGATGAAATCTGCATATCATATACAAGTAAACCCTGTGTCACTGAAGAGGTTGGCCCTTGTGTTAAAGCTCTGTGAAAACTTAAAGAGCTGAGCAAACCATTATCTACCTGTCTTTTAGTTTTCTCTAAAGTGCCCCATCTTGGGGTGGTTTGTAAAAGCCGCAATAGAGAACTGAAACAAGTATAAACTGAATCACTCAGAAGGCTGTGTTTTCAGACCTAAGCAGCATTCAAGATGCAAAAGATTCCAGTGGTGTAAATCATTTGGAACTACCAGATCCAACCATGAAAAGTTCACTTTATTTATATTTATTTATTCATTTATTTTTTTTGAATCTGGGTCTCCTTGGTCACCTACGCTGGAGTGCGGTGGTGCAATCTTGGCTCACTGCAGCTTCGACTTCCCAGGCTCAAGTGATTCTCCTGCCTCAGCCTCTTGAGTAGCTGGGACCACAGGTGTGTGCACCACACCTGGCTAATTTTTTGTATTTTTTGTAGAGAAGGGGGTTTCCCATGTTGCCCAGGCTGGTCTCAAACTCCTGGGCTCAAGCGATCCTCCCACCTAAGCCTCCTAAATTGCTGAGATTATAGCTGTGAGCCACTGCGCCTAGCTAGAAAAGTCCATTTTAATGGTGGGTGGAACAGTTACTGAATCAAATGGGCACATTCCCAGGTCTGCTGGGACAGTGCGAATATGGCCTGCGGAATGCACAAGGTCTTTCCCCTCACTGTTCAAACTGCGGTAAACAATCAGGAAATGTGGGCGAAGGGGTTCATTGGCTACATATCCCTAGGAATTTTCCATTTCTGCAGCATCAACTAGTGCTGTCTGGGACATCCTCTTGGGGCAAGCAAAGCTATCACACCAGCCCTTAAAAAATATCACATGCAAGGATTGAAAACACACACACACACACACACACACACACACACACACACACACATTTTCTTTCTCTGTATGAATCAAAGTAAATCCTGCCTCCATAAAGGCTACATATTTCATTCCTCGAAATTCTCTTTGGAACAAGAATGAAATCCGCATATCATGTACCCAGATATGTACACCCAGTGTCACTGCAGAGGTCGGCCCTTGTGTTAAACCTGTCCCTGTCCTAAAACAGTTCACCAAAGGCTGGAGGACAAGTGCATGTGAACCAGCTTGAACAAAGTAAAGATATTAAGTCTTCTGTATCTTTAATTTTGGCCCTTAAGCAGGGGAGAGGAATGCCATGGGCTCTCCAGAGGAACATATGGGAAGAAACATTTAATTGCTAAATTAGGCGACACTAATTAGCAATCAGCCATAAATAGAGGTTTCTTAACGATTGTTCCTAACACCAAGCCTTCTCACAACCCTGGGCCTTTGAATCTGGACTTCTCTTGTCATTTATTTTGACTGAAAGAATGTGGTAGAAGTGATGAGCCTGGGCCTCAGGAGACCTTGTGGCTTTTCTGCTTTCTCTTGCCACCCTCTCTAGGCTCCATGTGAGCAAGCCCGGGCTAGCCTATTGGATGATGAAAGACACATAACCTGTCGTGCTTGACACCCCAGCCAACAGTAATCTATCAACATGTGAGTGAGGTCATCCTAAACCAATGAGCTCCCAGCAACCTGCCAGCTGACCAGGGAGACAAGGGTGAGCTCAGCCAAGACAAGCCTAGCCTGGTCCAGATCAGTAGAACTTTCCAACCAACCTATAGACTTGGGAGCAATAATCAATGCTTATTGTTTCAAGCTACTGAATTCTGGAATAATTTGTTATGCGGCATTATCATGGCAGTAGATTGCTGATACAATGAAGGAACAAGGCTAGAGGGACACCATGGCTTATGTGTAGGGAGTCAGGGTTCACACCTGGACTGTCACGGTGACTGTATTGGGGCTTTTGTGAACAGCCTGTATTGTGGGGCTACTGGGGTGTCCAAATGAAAACCTGAGGCCCTGTGCCCAACCCTGTGGATTTCCTGAGAGAAAGAACAGGCATACCCTTTCCATCCACACTGCTGGTTTTTGCACCAAAGTGATTTGATCATCTCACAACTTTTTCAGCCAAAAGCATGTATTTCTGTATATATTACACCTAGGGAATAGTGTCAGATATATCCAGCAATATGAATAAAACAACTCTCTTTTACCGACATCTACTATGGGACAGACCCTGTGCCAAGAGTGTTACATACATGATTTTATTAAATCCTCACAACAGCCTATTATTATCCCCATTTTAAAGATGAGAAAACTGAAGCTTAGACAGATGTGAAGTCACTTCTCAAATAGGA
Source organism: Papio anubis (assembly GCF_008728515.1). NCBI lineage: Eukaryota > Metazoa > Chordata > Mammalia > Primates > Cercopithecidae > Papio > Papio anubis. Next base: position 40,942,884 of record NC_044991.1, read on the forward strand.
AGCAGGGCAAGAATTCAAACTCAGTTCCGCTGCTTCCAAAGCCCTGCTCTTCACCATGATCTTTAACTATCGTGTAATCCTATCAGAAACATGCAGGATAAAATTGTGATGGTTAATTTCACTTGTCAATATGGCTGGGCCACGAGGTATCCAGATATTCAGTCAGACATTATTCTTGGTGTTTCTGCAAGGGTATTTTGGATGAGACATTTCAATTCGTGGACATTGACTAGAGCAGCTTGTCCTCCATAATGTGCATGGGCGTCATCCAATCTCTTGAAGGTTTAAATAGACAAAATATCTGGCCTTCTCTGAGAAGAGAGAATTCTCTTGAAGACTGCCTTTGGACTTCACCTGTAACATTGGATCTTCCTGGTTCTATAGCAGGCTACCTTCAGACTCGAGCTGGACCATTGGCTCTCAGGGTCTCCAGCCTGCTGGTTTACCCTGCAGGTTTTGGACTTGCCAGTCTGTAGACTGAGGTGAGTCAATTCCTTATAATGAACCTCTTTTTATATGTATACACATCCTACTGGTTCTGTTCTCTGGAGAACCACGACTAAAGCAAAAAGTAACCAAGTAATTAAATCTGTTTTTGCTGGTTTCTTAGTTCAGTCATTTGCTAATATCCATATTAGTCCACTTTCACACTGCTATGAAGAAATACCAGACACTGGTAATTTATAAAGCAAAGAGATTTAATTGACTCACAGTTCAGCATTGCTGGAGAGGCCTCAGGAAACTTACAATCATGGTGGAAGGCACCTCTTCACAGGGTGGCAGGAAGGAGATAATGAGTGCCAGCAGGGGAAATGCCAGATGCTTATAAAACCATCAGATCTTGTGAGACTCACTCATTATCATGAGAACAGCATGGGGAAAACTGCCCCCATGATTCCATTACCTCCACCTGGTCCTGCCCTTGACACGTGGGATTATGAGTATTACAATTCAAGGTGAGATTTGGGTGGGGACACAGAGCTAAACCATATCACCATTCACCTAGGTATTCTGGTACAGTATTGTCTCTCACTTTGCAACATGGTTTTTGTTGGTGGCAGAAAATGCTGAATGGTCACCAGTCATTCTCTTTTCTCCCTAGGCTGCAGTAAGGCTCCCATCCTCCCTTGCACTTGTATATGGCCATGTGACTGAGTTATGGCAAATATGTGAGCAGATGGGTAAATGCTATTTGTAAGCCTGGCCCATAAAAATCGCCCTTGGGCAATTATTCATGCTCTTTCCCCTCAAGTAGTTTGATGCAAAAAATCCCAGCAGCATTGGAAACCTATGCCAAAGATGAAAGGAGTCTGCATCCCTGAATCACTGCTTGGAGGAGAGCTGCTCCACCAGGAACACAGAGATGGACCAGTGGGTGAGTGATAAATAAACTTTTTTTGGTGCTAAGCCACTAAAGCACTAAGATTTCAAGGCCAAGATTTATTTGTTATAGCTACTAGGATAACCTGAACTCGCACATTTTTATTTTATTTCTATTGATTATTGCTATAATTTTATTAGATGCTACTCGATAACCTGTTTTGGAAGGATAAATTCTAATAATAAGTGAAATAAACTAATTTGAAGGATCCCACAAAAAGAGATGTTGGGTGACTAGGATGAGTACCAAGCAGTCCTTGATGAACAGAAGAAAAATGGCTGCCTTGTCTAATGGTAGAATTCCCCAGCCCTCTCACTAGGTGTGTGCAGGGTGCATGATGGACTTTTGGCATTCGTTTATTTAATGCACACTTTGAGGCTGGTGTGTAGCAGTGAGTCTTTTAATGGTGAATGGGCATGTCTGACATTTTGGAGTTTCCATTTTGGCTCAGGTTTATTATTCAAATATGTGTAATTATGAAATATTTAAAAAATATAGACAATTTCAGTGAATAGTACAATGACTCTTATATAGCCACCATCCAAGTCTATCGAAGCCAAACATTTTTTATACTTTGGATTATTTTTAGAAAAACATAATTCTTTATAGGCCAGGTGCGGTGGCTCACTCCTGTAATCCCAGCACTTCGGGAGGCCAAGGCAGGCAGATTGCTTGAGGTCAGGAGTTCAAGACCAGCCTGGAAACCCCATCTCTATTAAAAATACAAAAAAATTAGCCAGGCATGGTGGCCTGTGTCTGTAGTTCTAGCTACTCGAGAGACTGAGGCATGAGAATTGCTTGAACCTGGGGGTTGGAGGTTGCAGTGTGCCAAGATTGTGCCACTGCACTCCAGCCTCGGTGACAGAATGAGACTCTCAAATAAAAAAAAAGGTTGGGTGCTGTGGCTCATGCCTGTAATCCCAGCACTTTGGGAGGCTGGGGGGGGGGGTAGATCACGAGGTCAGAAGTTCGAGACCAGCCTGACCAATATGGTGAAACCCCGTCTCTACTAAAAATACAAAAATTAGCCAGCCGTGGTGGCACGTGCCTGTAATCCCAGCTACTCAGGAGGCTGAGGCAGGAGAATCACATGAACCAGGGAGGCGGAGGTTGCCATGAGCCGAGATGGAGTCACTGCACTTTAGCCTGGGTGACAGAGCGAGACTCCGTCTCAAAAAACAAAAAACAAAGACAAAAAACTCCCCAAGAAACAACATAAATCTTTACAGATACAATTGAGGCCCTCTCTGATGCCATTCCTTCCCCTCTTTGCTTCCTCAGAGGTAATGATTGTACCAAGTTTGCTGTTCAGAATGTTTTTATGAGCTTATAATCAGGTATGCATAAGCATATATGCCACTCTTTGCATGTTTTCAAACTCTCTGTAAAAATTTCCTCGTATATTATCTACGTAAAATTGGCTTTATTTGCTACAATTTCTGAAGTTAACTTGTGAATTCTGGTTCATCCATTTTTAGTGCTGTGTAGTAGTCTATTTATAGATATGCTGCGATTTATTTATTTATACTTCTATTGATAGGTATTTAGATTGTTTGCAATTTGCTTGCCATTACAAATAATTTGAAAAGAAACATTTTTGTTTATTATTTTCATGTACACATAAGGAAGAGTTTCTCTGAGGTCTTCTTGTGTAACTTAAAACAGGTTATATGGCTATATACTATCTCCTTCAAGGTGCAAGCAATCCTTTTCAACATTGATCATTGTCGAATGTTACCAATTTTGCTAGTCCAGTTGGTGTGAAATGGTATGTTATTGTTTCATTTTGCATTTCCTCGTCACTAGCAAGGTAAACTTTTCATAGGTTATTTGGCTTAGATTTTCTTTTCTGTGAATTGCCTGTTAATAACCTTGGCCCATTTCTTCTATTAAGGTATTTATTTATTTTTCATTGATTTGTAGCTGTTCTTTACAAAGTTTGTATATTAAGCCTTTTTTTCCCCCATAAAATTTGCTGCACATGTCTTCTAGTCTGTGGCTTGTCTTCCAAATTTATTTATTGTGACTTCTTTTTTTGAACAAAAGTGTTTAATTTTAATGTAGCCAGATTTATCAATCATTAATTTTTCCATGTGGTTTAGTGGCTTGTTTAAGAAATCCATCCCTAATTTACATTCTATAGGGAATTGTCTGCCCTTTCCAGATCTTTTTCCAATCTGAAGAGATTAGCTGAGAGTCTAGCACCTTTTAAAGGTCTGAAGAGGAAACATCTGTCATCTGTTGCCTCTAAGAGTGGCCACTTAGGAGATTTCATCTACATAAAAGGTACCCCAGTCTCCACAAACCCTTATCTTAACCCAGACACACCTTTCTACTGATTCCAGGTCTTTAGACAATAACTCTTTCAACCAATTGCCAATCAGAAAATCTTTGAATCTACCTATAACCTGGAAGCCCCTGCTTCAAGATGTCCTGCCTTTCCAGACCAAGCCAATGTCTATTTCACATGCACTGATTAATGTCTTATGTCTCCCTAAAACATATAAAATTAAGCTTGAACTCAACCACCTTGGGCACCTGTTCTCAGGACCTCCTGAGGCTGTGTCATGGGTCATGGCCCTTAACCTTGGCAAAATAAACTTCTAAATCAATTGGGGAAAAAAAGAAAGAAATCTATCCCCATGTCATGATCATAAAGGTGTTTTTATTTTTTTCCTAAAAGATTTATATCCATTTAGGTCTTTAATTCTCCTGGAATTTATTTATGCTCAGTAGGTGGTGTGGGTGCCTATTTCTCCCCATGTACATAGTTATCCCATTTATCGAATACCTTCACTCCATCCTTATCATTTTTATTGCTATCTTAATCATATATTAGGGTTCCTTTTATGTGGCGTCTGTTTTTGCGCTCTCTATTCTCTTTCTTGATCTTTTTGTCTCTTTCTATGCTAACCCTACAATCTCATATTATTGCCACTGTGTAATGTTTTGGTATCCGGTCAGCAAAACTTCCCGTCTTGCTGCTGTTCTGTTGTTGTTGAACTTCTACTTCATCTTCTTCTTCTTTATCTTCATTCTCTTCCTCTTTTTTCTTCTTTTTTCCTCCTCCTTATTTGTCTTCTTCTATTTTGGCCACTTGTTTTTCCATATCAATTTTAAAACAGTTTTTTCTAGTTCCACTGAATAATCTATTGAAACTTTAATTGAAATTGCAATTAATTAATATATTAGTTTGATATGATATCTTTATATTGTTCCATCTTCTTATCCATGAACTTAGTATGTCACTCTATTAATTTAGGACACCTTTATGTCTTTTGTAAATTTTATAATTTTCTTCTTAATGATCTCACATCTTTTCTTAGATTTATAACTATTTGATTGGCTATGAAATGTAGCATAGTGTTGAATTAAAGAGATGATAGGGAGAACCCACATCTTGTCCCAGACTTAGAGAATGCTATCAAAGCTTCACCATGAAGAATAATGTTTGCTGTAGGTTTTTGATAAACAGGTTATCTTCAATTCGATAATTATCTCCTCAAGTGCATCCAGGCTAGATTTTATCCCATTTATTGAGATTTTATTCCTCAGGCTGTATTTTTCAGCTGCAATTTGTTCTTTTCATGTCCATGCTTTTGTTTTCACCTATGTTTCCCCCATCATTTAGTTTTCTTTAAAATAGATGTCATCCATGCATTTATCACTCTGAGCAAACTAAAAATAACTTATTATAAAGTCTTTTTCAAGACTGCTTCATAGAACCAATTTCATATGGTACAAATTAATATCCTGAGTTTTAGTTTTTTAGGTGTATTGTTTTCAGATATTTTGGAATATTGGATTTGAGGATAATTTTGATGTGGAGATATTTTTTCCTCTTTTTTTTTTTTTTTTTAACTTCTCTTCCTTTCCTGGCTACTTTCCTGGCTACTGGTCCTATGGTTGTTTCAACTGACTCCTTAGTTCTGTTTCTGACAGCCAGTTTCTACAACAGTGCTTCAGGAATCTGCATTCACAGAGATAAGGAGATAAGACAGATCAGTCAGCAAGCCAGTGTGCAGCTTGGCCAAGTTCATGCACATGAGGCTGTCTTTGTCTTCTGGTCTCCAGTCTCTCTACATCTACAGATTCTTAGACAACAGAAGACCCATGGTGGCCAGCTGCAGTCTTTTCAGCCTTGACTTTGGAGAAAGAAGCTCCAGTATTAGACATATTAGAACTGAAATGCAGAGACTTCCTGGCTAGTTTGGCATTTACCGCATTTGCTGGCTAATGTCCAATGAGCTCTACAGTGTAAGATTTTGGGGTTTCAAGAGCCTACTTGATAGAATAGATGAGAGATGAATAGGTCAGGCAGAATAGGTTAGAATAGGCGATAGGTGAGAATGAGCAACGCTGCCTCTGGGGAAGTCCCTGAGTCTGCTGGCAAGTACCCATTGCTTTCTGGAGAAGTGAGTAGACTCCTCATCTTTCTGAGGCCAGATGCTAGACATTTCAATTTTCCTAATAGATCAACTTTGTCTCATGCATACAAGGTATCTTTAGCTATAACTCTTTTTTCAATCAGCAATGCAGAAACACAGGCACTAGCTTGACAGAAAGTTTAACCTTGAGCTGACTGTTATCCACTTTCTGTAAAAAGCTTAAATGAGAAAGCAGATGTCTGAGAAAGGTGGGTGATTGGCTGAGCCATCCATTTACTCCTGTAGCATAAATTCTCCTACTTTTCTTTGTCGTTGAATAATCTTTGACTTAGCTCCTGTAGAAATCTCTTTGCTGAATTTCACAACTCTATTGGCTGCCCCCAGTGCCTACTATGTGCCATGCTCTGCACCAAGGACTCTATACCTGTCTCGAATCCCCAGTACAAGCCTTCAAGGTGGGAACTTTAGTCCCAGTTTATAGACAAGGGAACTGACTCAGGGATCACTCATTCCATACCAAGCGATTAACATAATATTACATTTGTCTACATAAGGTGCGGTCTTTTTCTCTCTTAAGAAAGAGTTATTGTCACCTGAGGACCATAAAATCTCTATATGGCATGTATACATTAGCTTACAAAGTGGAACTAATTATACCCAAATATAAGTCTTTCTTTTACAATCTTTATAGTTTTCTCCATAACCCCTAAGTCTATATTACATCTACTCCTTTTAGCTGAAGGAAAAATTTAAATAATAAATACTTTTCTAATCCAGGTAGGGGACTAGAAATTTAAAAAAATTAAACTCTGTTGGATTTCACTGTGCTCTGGTTTGGATGTAGAAAGGGTTTGTTACAAGCAGTGACCTTTGAGCTAATATCAACTGATGAGGTAGTTGTAAAGCTCACATGAAAAGTAGTTAGACTATGTCTTTGAAAGCAGTTTGCATTTCATTATCCAGGAGGTGTTTCAGAATTAGTTCATAGACATAAGGGAAACCATTAAGTATCACCAGGGTAAGGTAGCAGCTTACATCAGTGTGAAAATAGCCAACCAGAGAGGGCCATTTTTCTCACACGTTTTTTTTGTGGCCTGTTGCTTAGGGTTCTTCAGAATGAAATATGACTTTTAATAAGAAAATAAAAGTTAATCCCAGAAATCCTTTCTTATTTGAAGGTTTAACTAATGCTATCAATCACATTAGCTCACAAAGAGATAAATGTTCTTCAGCCTCCATTTATCCATCTTCCTTCCCTCCATTTTGTTTGCTTGAGTAATAAATGTCTTCTCTCTTCCTGAATTTATAGTAAACTTTTTGCAGCCAAGAATTGCATCTAACCCAGAATCTCTCACTGTTTAGGACTTAATAGATAGAGTATGCTGCTTCCCCTGACGCTTCATAAATATCATCAATGGCAGGGATGACATTTCAGTGGTGAATGCCTGTCAAAGAAATGCTATGCAAGAGGGATTTTTATGGACAACAGCACAGTAATGGAATACAGATCTGCAATGCATCACCAAACATTGACCTAAAGCTGAGCAGGGCTGCAAGATTATTGACAAAACGTGGGCTGCAGACCTTGAGAGCAGCAGGCAGCTTGAAAATGGACAGATGTCAAGGCCACTCAACATCTTGCCATGGTTCAAAAGGTATGCCACTCATCCATCAACCAGCCAGTCAATATTTTTTGAGTGCCAGCAACGAAAAAAATGTGGTACTAAATCCTGATACCTCTTAGCAAATCAATTATATCTCTTTTGCACATTACTGATGCCCATTAAATGTGTATTTTCTACCTTTTTGCAATTTGAGTTACTATTATTATTATTATTTTGTTTGGTCAAATGTATTTTGCTCATTGCAAGCTAAGAGAAAATTATACCCTTTTTGAAAATTTCTTAAATGAGTTTCAAGTTCATCCCTGGAGCTCAGATACTGCATGTAATTTTTAAATGGTTCACAGTAGAATAAATACATTGCTCTGCTTAAACAGGAATAATCCAACAAAAGCAAATCAAGCACAAGGCAAGCTATTCCAATATACACATTCCCTAAAAGCAGTTCTGCATATGTATGAAGTTTGTTTTCCTAAAGCACCCTTGGCTTGGAGTTTAATAAAGGAAAACAATGAGTAAGTGCAGAGGGTATGAGATGATGGTTTAAAGTGTCAGGAAAACCTAGGAGAGATTTGTTGCTATTGAACTCAGTCTCCCAACCAAGGGGCACATTTTACTTCTTTGTTTGGGTGTCCTCTATAGTGCATTTTATTTTCTACTTTCACAGCAGTGAGAATCTCGTGCTGGACGGCCACTGCCTTTTCCTGTGAAGCAATTACTCCTGCGTTGTAACTAGCCTTTGTGGCAGTCAGTGTGGCTGAAATAGTTAATAGCAACAGGCCTATCGCTGGTCAGCATGTCAGCCCTATATTGGAGTTTCAGGGCATGCTGACGCCAGCATTTCTCAAGAGCCCCAAGTCTGTTGAACAGAGGTAGGGCATCGGATTTGGCGCCCATGCCCAGAAAACACCTGAAGAACCTGTGGGATGCCTTGGTGTCTGCACAGCTGGTGGGAGGCTCATGCTGGGCCCTGTGCCAGCCAAGAACAAGTGCCATGCTCCAGGCCACTGGGGCTTCTGAGAGTAGAAGCATATCTTGAGTGTAATGAGAGAATGAGCCTCATCTATGCCCCGGCCCAGTTCTGACCCAACCATCCTAGCAACTTTTCCAACCTTTTTAGGCTCCACCTTACTTGTGGATCCTTCTTAGAATGCTGCCTTCTGCACCAGCCTCCAAATCCCACAGCAGTTATCCAGACTACCTCCTGAACATATCCTGCACCTCCCCGCCAGCCTATCTTTGTTCAGATTGTATCCTTGCCCTGGGATACATTTGTTCCCTACTCCCAACTCTTCCTATTGCCTTAGGTAAAATCCTAGACCGGTGACCCACTGGCATCAAATCCTGCCTCCACTTCTTAGTAGCCCTGTAACCTTGCACAAGTAACTTAACCTCTCTGTGCCTCAGTTTCCAAAATGGGGAAAATCATAATCCCTATTTCAGAGGGTTCTTATGATAATTAGTTGAATGAATACATGCAAAACACAGAACAGTGCCTTAAATACAGTAACTGTTCAACTTGCATTAGATCTCCTTGTGTTATTTTAGTCTGGGCTACATTTTTGCATTGTAGTAACTTGGGCATCTGTTGCCTAATCGTATGACATTGCAAGCTCCTTGGAAGCTTGCACACCAAAACAGTTTCCTGATACCAAACTGAAGTCCTAGTTCCGTTATTACCTCTTTTTATGCCCTATGCTTGTTAAATTTACTTCTTGTTATTAGAAAAAAATCAAAGATATACAAAAATAGAGTAAAATCCCATGTACTCATCACAGAGCTTTAATAATGATTAACTCATAACCAATTTTATTGCCTCTATACTCCAATCATTCTCTTCCCTCCTGCCTCAAGCCATAAGTAATACTGAAGAAAACATCAGGCATAATATCATTTCATCCCAGAGGGGTTTTTAAATAAACATATCCTACACTCATGGAACGGACGCCTCATTCAAATTCTCCTTCAGTCAAGCAGGAATCATCTCCAGGACGATGGTGATGTTTTGAACTAAGGATTCTCCTGGTGCTGTGGACTTGAGCTTCACCCCATCAGCCTCCCATAATCATCTACAAGTGTAGTTATGTATTGAAAGTAGTTGTGATTTGAGTGCTGGCATCATCCAGTCTTTGTAATAACAAGCCATAGTGGGTGAGAATCTTTGAAAATGACTTGATAATTGAAAAGCACCCATTTACTGGTCAAAGTGGACACTCTGTCTTAGTCATTGGCTCCCTAAGGCATGGGGATCATGCTCGCCTGAGTCACTATGACTGTGTCTCTGGTAATTGGACACTTGGGAATTCTTACCACTGACAATGATGAGTTTTATTGCCCTAAGCACTAATTAGTCCTAATTGGAGGTTTTTAGCTGGTTTAAAATTATACTTTTGAGAACAAGTTTGCAAATGAAATATTTAAGAGAGAAGACATTTCCTTAGTGTTCTTAGTTTTTTAAATTTTCTCTTTAAAATTATTATTATACTTTAAGTTCTAGGGTACATGTGCAGAACATGCAGGTTTGTTACATAGGTATATATGTGACACATTGGTTTGCTGCACCCATCAACTTGCCATTTACTTGAGGTATTTCTCCTAAAGCTATCCCTCCCCTAGCCCCCAATCCCCAACAGGCCCTGGTGTGTGATGTTCCCCATCCTGTGTCCAAGTGTTCTCATTGTTCAATTCCCACCTATGAGTGAGAACATATGGTGTTTGGTTTTCTGTCCTTCTCATGGTGTGCTGAGAATGATGGTTTCCAGCTTCGTCCATGTCCCTGCAAAGGACATGAACTCATCCTTTCTATGGCTGCATAGTATTTGTGCCACATTTTCTTAATCCAGTCTATCATTGATGGACATTTGGGTTGGTTCCAAGTCTTTGCTGTTGCGAATAGTGCCACAATAAACATACGTGTGCATGTGTCTTTATAGTAGCATGATTTATAATCCTTTGAGTATATACCCAGTAACGGGATCACTGGGTCAAATAGTATTTCTAGTTCTAGATCCTTGAGGAATCGCCACACTGTCTTCCACAATGATTGAACTAGTTTAAGTCCTACCAACAGTGCAAAAGTGTTCCTATTTCTCCACATTCTCTCCAGCATCTGTTGTTTCCTGACTTTTTAATTATCACCATTCTAACTGGCATGAGATGGTATCTCAGTGTGGTTTTGATTTGCATTTCTCCAATGACCAGTGATGATGAGCATTTTTTCATGTGTCTGTTGGCAGCATAAATGTCTTCTTTTGAGGAGTGTCTGTTCATATCCTTTGCCCACTTTTTGATGGGTGTGTTTGTTTTTCTTCTTGTAAAATGTTTAAGTTCTTTGTAGATTCTGGATATCAGCCCTTTGTCAGATGGTTAGATTGCAAAAATTTTCTCCCATTTTGTAGGTTGCCTGTTCACTCTGATGGTAGTTTATTTTGCTGTGCAGAAGCTCTTTAGTTTAATTAGATCCCGTTTGTCTATTTTGGCTTTTGTTGCCATTGCTTTTAGTGTTTTAGTCATGAAGTCCTTGCCCATGCCTATGTCCTGAGTGGTATTGCCTAGGTTTTCTTCTAGGGCTTTTATAGCTTTAGGTCTAACATTTAAGTCTTTAATCTATCTTGAATTAATTTTTGTGCACAGCAAAAGAAACTACCATCAGAGTGAACAGGCAACCTACAGAATGGGAGAAAATTTTTGCAATCTACTCATCTGACAAAGGACTGATATCCAGAACCTACAAAGAACTCAAACAAATTTACAAGAAAAAAAGCAAACAATCCCACCAAAAAGTGGGCCAAGGATATGAACAGACATTTCTCAAAAGAAGACATTCATACAGCCATCAGACACATGAAAAAATGCTCGTCATCACTGGCCATCAGAGAAATGCAAATCAAAACCACAATGAGATACCATCTCATACCAGTTAGAATGGCAATCATTAAAAAGTCAGGAAACAACAGGTGCTGGAGAGGATGTGGAGAAATAGGAACACTTTTACACTGTTGGTGGGATTGTAAACTAGTTCGACCATCGTGGAAAACAGTATGGCAATTCCTCAAGGATCTAGAACTAGAAATACCATATGACCCAGCCATCCCATTACTGGGTATGTACCCAAAGGATTATAAATCATGCTGCTATAAAGACACATGCACATATATGTTTATTGTGGCACTATTCACAATAGCAAGGACTTGAAATCAACCCAAATGTCCATCAGTGATAGACTGGATTAAGAAAATGTAGCACATATACACCATGGAATACTATGCAGCCATAAAAAAGGATGAGTTTGTGTCCTTTGTAGGGACATGGATGCAGCTGGAAACCATCATTCTCAGCAAACTATCGCAAGAACAGAAAACCAAACACCGCATGTTCTCACTCATAGGTGGGAATTGAACAATGAGATCTCTTGGACATGGGAAGGGGAACATCACACACTGGGGCCTATTGTGGGGAGGGGGCAGGGGGAGGGATGGCATTGGGAGTTATACCTGATGTAAATGACGAGTTGGTGGGTGCTGACGAGTTGATGGGTGCAGCACACCAACATGGCACATGTATACATATGTAACAAACCTGCACATTGTGCACATGTACCCTAGAACTTAAAGTATATATATTAAAAAAAAGATATAAGGAAGGGATCCAGTTTCAGCTTTCTATATATGGCTAGCCAGTTTTCCCAGCACCATTTATTAAATAGGGAATCCTTTCCCCTTTTCTTGTTTTTGTCTGGTTTATCAAAGATCTGGTGGTTGTATATGTGTGGTGTTATTTCTGAGGCCTCTGTTCTGTTCTATGTATCTGTTTTAGTACCAGTACCATGCTGTTTTGGTCACTGTAGCTTTGTAGTATAGTTTGAAGTCAGATAGTGTGATGCCTCCAGCTTTATTCCTTTTGCTTATGATTGTCTTGGCAATGTGGGCTCTTTTTCTGTTCCATATGAACTTTAAAGTAGTTTTTTCCAATTCTGTGAAGAAAGTCATTGGTAGCTTGATGGGAATGGCATTGAATCTATAAATTACCTTGGGCAGTATGGCCATTTCCATGATATTCATTCTTCCTATCCATGAGCATGGAGTGTTATTCCGTTTGTTTGTGTCCTCTTTTGTTGAGCAGTAGTTTGTTGTTCTCCTTGAAGAGGTCCTTCACATCCCTTGTAAGTTGGATTCCTAGGTTTTTCATTCTCTTTGTAGCAATTGTGAATGGATGTTCACTCATGATTTGGCTCTCTGTTTGTCTGTTACTGGTGTATAGAAATGGTTGTGATTTTTGCACATTGATTTTTGTACCCTGAGACTTTGCTGAAGTTGCGTATCAGCTTAAAGAGATTTTGGGCTGAGATGATGCAGTTTTCTAAATATACAATCATGTCATCTGCAAACAGGGACAATTTGACTTCCTCTTTTCCTATCTGAATACCCTTTGTTTCTTTCTCTTGCCTGATTGCCCTGGGCAGAACCTCCAACACTATGTTGAATAGGAGTGGTGACAGAGGGCATTCTTGTCTTGTGCCAGTTTTCAAAGGGAATGCTTCCAGTTTTTGCCCATTCAGTATGATATTGTCTGTGTGTTTGTCATAAATAGCTCTAATTATTTTGAGATACGTTCCATCAATACCTAGTTTATTGAGAGTTTTTAGCATGACAGGCTGTTGAATTTTGTTGAAGACCTTTTTGGCATCTATTGAGATAATCATGTGGTTTTTGTCATTGGTTCTGTTTATGTGATGGATTACATTTATTGATTTGCATATGTTGAACCAGCCTTGCATTCCAGGGATGAAGCCCACTTGGTCATGGTGGATAAACTTTTTGATGTGCTGCTGGATTCGGTTTGCCAGTATTTTATTGAGGATTTTCACATTGATGTTCATCAGATATATTGGTCTAAAATTCTCTTTTTTTGTTGTATCTCTGCCAGGCTTTGGAATCAGGATGATGCTGGCCTCATAAAATGAGTTAGGGAGGATTCCCTCTTTTTCTGTTGATTGGAATAGTTTCAGAAGGAATGATACCAGCTCTTCTTTGTACCTCTGGTAGAATTTGGCTGTGAATCGGTCTGGTCCTGGCCTTTTTTTAGTTGGTATGCTATTAATTATTGCCTCAATTTCAGAGCCTGTTATTGGTCTATTCAGAGATTCAACTTCTTCCTGGTTTAGTCTTGGGAGGGTGTTTGTGTTCAGGAATTTGTCAGTTTCTTCCAGATTTTCTAGTTTATTTGTGTAGAGGTATTTATAGTATTCTCTGATGGTAGTTTGTATTTCTGTGGGATCAGTGGTGATATTCCCTTTATCATTTTTTAATGTGTCTATTGATTCTTCTCTCTTTTCTTCTTTATTAGTCTTGCTAGTGGTTTATCAATTTTGTTGATCCTTTCAAGAAACCAGCTCCTGGATTCATTGATTTTTTTGAAGGGTTTCTTTGTGTCTCTATCTCCTTCAGTTCTGCTCTGATCTTCGTTATTTCTTGCCTTCTGCTAGCTTTTGAATTTGTTTGCTCTTGCTTCTCTAATTCTTTTAATTGTGATGTAAGGGTGTCAACTTTAGATATTTCCTGCTTTCTCTTGTGGGCATTTACTGCTATAAATTTCCCTCTACACACTGCTTTAAATGTGTCCCAGAGATTCTGGTACGTTGTGTCTTTGTTTTCATTGGTTTCAAAGAATATTTTTATTACTGCCTTCATTTCATTATGTACTCAGTGGTCATTCAGGAGCGGGTTGTTCAGTTTCCATGTAGTTGTGTGGTTTTGAGTGAGTTTCTTAATCCTGAGTTCTAATTTGATTGCACTGTGGTCTGAGAGACAGTTTGTTGTGATTTCTGTTCTTTTACATTTGCTGAGGAGTGCTTTGCTTCCAATTATGTGGTCAATTTTGGAATAAGTGCGATGTGATGCTGAGAAGAATGTATATTCTTTTGATTCAGGGTGGAGAGTTCTGTAGATGTCTATTAGGTCTGCTTGGTCCAGAGCTGAGTTCAAGTCCTGGATATCCTTGTTAACCTTCTGTCTCATTGTTCTGTCTAATATTGACAGTGGGGTGTTAAAATCTCCCGTTATTGTTGTGCGGGAGTCTAAGTCTCTTTGCAGGTCTCTAAGGGCTTGCTTCATGAATTTGGGTGCTCCTGTATTGAGTGCATATATATTTAGGATAGTTAGCTCTTCTTGTTGAATTGATCCCTTTACCATTATGTAATGGCCTTCTTTGTCTCTTTTGATCTCTGTTGGTTTAAAGTCTGTTTTATCAGAAACTAGGATTGCAACCTTTGCTTTTTTTTTTTTCTTTTCTTTTGCTTGGTAGATCTTTCTCCATCCCTTTATTTCAAGCCTATGTGTGTCTCTGCACGTGAGATGGGTCTCCTGAACACAGCACACTGATGGGTCTTGACTCTATCCAATTTGCCTGTCTGTGTCTTTTAATTGGGGCATTTAGCCCATTTACATTTAAGGTTAATATTGTTACGTGTGAATTTGATCCTGTCATTATGATGTTAGCTGGTTATTTTCCTCGTTAGTTGATGCAGTTTCTTCATAGCATCAATGGTCTTTACAATTTGGCATGTTTTTGCAGTGGCTGGTACTGGTTGTTGCTTTCCATGTTTAGTGCTTCCTTCAGGAGCTCTTGTAAGGCAGGCCAGGTGGTGACAAAATCTCTCAGCATTTGCTTGTCTGTAAAGGATTTTATCTCTCCTTCACTTATGAAGCTTAGTTTGGCTGGATATGAAATTCTGAGTTGAAAGTTCTTTTCTTTAAGAATGTTGAATATTGACCCCCATTCTCTTCTGGCTTGCAGGGTTTCTGCTGAGAGATCTACTGTTAGTCTGATGGGCTTCCTTTTTTGGGTAACCCGACCTTTCTCTCTAGCTGCCCTTAACATTTTTTCCATCATTTCAACCTTGGTGAATCTGAAAATTATGTGTTTTGGGGCTCCTCTTCTCGAAGAGTATCTTTGTGGTATTCTCCGTATTTCTTGAATTTGAATGTTGGCCTGTCTTGCTAGGTTGTGGAATTTCTCCTGGATAATGTCCTAAAGAGTGTTTTCCAACTTGGTTCCATTCTCCCTGTCACTTTCAGGTACACTAATCAAACGTAAATTTGATATTTTCACATAGTCCCATATTTCTTGGAGGGTTTGTTCATTTCTTTTTACTCTTTTTTATCTAACCTTGTCTTCCCACTTTATTTCATTAATTTGATCTTCAATCACTGATACCCTTTCTTCCACTTGAGCGAATTGGTTATTGAAGCTTTTGCATGCGTCACAAAGTTCTTGTGCCATGGTTTTCAGCTCCATTGGGTCATTTAAGGTCTTCTCTACACTTTATTCTAGTTAGGCATTCGTCTAACCTTTCTTCAAGGTTTTTAGCTTCCTTGCAATGGGTTAGAATATGCTCCTTTAGCTTGGAGAAGTTTGTTTTTACTGACCTTCTGAAGCTTACTTCTGTCAACTCGTCAAAGTCATTTTCCATCCAGCTTCGTTCTGTTGCTGTCGAGGAGCTGCAATCCTTTGGAGGAGAAGAGGCCCTCTGGTTTTTAGAATTTTCAGCTTTTCTGCTCTGGTTTCTACCCATATTTGTGGTTTTATCTACCTTTGGTCTTTGATGTTGGTGACCTACAGATGGGGGTTTGTTGTGGATGTCCTTTTTGTTGATGTTGATGCTATTCCTTTCTGTTTGTTAGTTTTCCTTCTAACAGTCAGGTCCCTCAGCTGCAGGTCTGCTGGAGTTTGCTGGAGGGCCACTCCAGACCCTGTTTGCCTGGGTATCACCAGCAGAGGCTGCAGAACAGCAAATATTGCAGAACAGCAAATATTGCTGCCTGATTCTTCCTCTTGAAGCTTCATCCTAGAGGGGCACCTGCCTGTATGAGCTGTCTGTTGGCGCCTCCTGGGAGGTCTCTCCCAGTTAGGCTACATGGGGGTCAGGGACCCACTTGAGGAGGCAGTCTGTCCATTCTCAGAGCTCAAATGCCATGCTGGGAGAACCACTGCTCTCTTTAGAGATGTCAGACAGGGACGTTTAAGTCTGCAGAAGCTTCTGCTGCCTTTTGTTCAGCTATGTCCTGCCCACAGAGGTGGAGTCTATAGAGGCAGTAGACCTTGCTGAACTGTGGTGGGCTCCACCCAGTTTGAGCTTCCCAGTCACTTTGTTTACCTACTCAAGCCTCAGCAATGGCAGACACCCCTCCCTCCGCCAGGCTGCTGCCTTGTAGGTCAATCTCAGACTGCTGCGCTAGCAGTGAGCAAGGCTCCATGGGCATATACCTGCTGAGCCAGACATGGGAGAGAATCTCCTGGTCTGCTTGTTGCTAAGACTGTGGAAAAAGCACAACATTTGGGCAGAAGTGTTCCATTTTTCCAGGTACAGTCTGTCACCACTTCCCTTGGCTAGGAAAGGGAAATTCCCCAACCCCTGTGCAACCAGTCCCGATGAGATGAACCAGGTACCTCAGTTGGAAATGCAGAAATTACCTATCTTCTGCGTCAATCATGTTGGGAGCTGCAGACCAGAACTGTTCCTATTTGGCCATCTTGTAATGGAAACTTTTAGTTTTTTTTTTTAAGGAGTATTTTTATAGCACATTGCCCAGGAAGATTTGGCTAGGGCAGATTTTGTTTGGGTTCAGAAAATGAGATTGGGAGAAAATCATTCCATTGGTTATATTTTTGTGCTTACATCAATCCATCAAAGACTAATTCAGTACCTACTAGCTACAGAAAGACAGCAAGTAGCCAGTGGATGTGTTGCCACTGCACTTTCTTATATTCATGCAGACAGTTGGTAATCAATCCTGCTGAAGCCAGACCCTCTCATAGCTCTTCTCAGCAACGTGTTCTGGATAGCCATTGCCAATTCTGTCTAAACCCCAGTTTAATGGCATGCATTTGTTAGCTTCACATTCTTGTGTCTGAAATGGTTTATTTGCTAAAGATATGCTAGCATCTAGGGTTAGAAGTAATAGAGCTAAAACACACTTCATGCCAAAAGTTTTCAGACCTTTTTTATACATTCTCATACTCCAAACACACACCTCCAAGCATTGCATTTCATTTTCAGGTTGCAGGTGACATGGTTAGAGAATGAATTGTGCTATCCGACATCAGCAATGATCTTTACAAAATATTACAAAATTAAACTTTATTTTCTTTTTTCTTCTTTTCTGCATTTGTACCCAGAACCTGTGTACCCTGTGTCAACTCCTGATGAGACTGAGGGGTCTCAGGTCAACTTGCTAACTTTAGAGACAGAATCTAAGCTTCCTGTTCACCGAGGCTCTACCCTTGAACATACTCTGGTCATGCTTCCTGTATCAAATAATACAAATGATACTTAGCAAAGAATAGTACAAATGTGGATTTGGAAACAATTTGAAGCATGGGGCTAATCTTGGCTTTGACTTGAATTTTAATTGTTTGACTAAGGAAGCCCTTCAACCCTTCTGAGCCTGTTTGCTTATCGCTAAACTGAAAATGACAACATTTGTTTTATCTACTACTTAGAGTGCCAAGATAAATAAAAAAAAATGGGTAAAGTGCTCTGCACATCATGTATTTTTATACAACTAATTGAAGTTCATATGTTTTTATGAACTTCACCCAAGGACATCAATAACAGGGAAACACTAGGTTTAAAAATTACACTATTCATTCATTGATTGAGCAAGCTGCATATCTTTATTTCTTCATATCTCTTATATGTAATTAACCATTTAAGCAAAATGTTTACTTGAAGAAAAAAGAGACTACATTTCCATGTTTAGTGGCAAAACAGGCTGAAGGAAAAGTATTCTCTTGGATAGACTGTTTGGGTAGTTTGACATCATAGGATCTTTATCCTAAGCAATACTTCAAACCTCTGTCAATCACACTTACTGTTTTGTTGAAAGAGACTCCATGAGCTGTTATGAGGTTATAGTAGAAAATGAACAGAATGCTTTTCAAAAACACATAGACACAGACCCATGGGGCAAAATACTTCTCTACAGTGGCTAAAACATATAGAGCAAAATCAGCATGTTTTAAATCACCTTGTAATGGGGTTGAGAAAGAACTTCTTATTTCTATTTCCTTTTCTCTTTAATGGATTAAAGTGGCAAATAATTTCAAGTTCAGCAGAACAAAACAGTCAAAAGATTATTCTAAAGGAAGATTGTAATATTAAAAATTCCACTTTAGAGAATGTAGCCACTAAGAAGAAAAATCACAATATAATTTAATGAAGCATGGGGATTATTTTGCTGGCGGTAATCAAGCCTGAGACAAAACAAAGTAAAATAAAACTCCGAAGCCTAAAGTCAAAGAGCCCTCCCAAGCCCCGGTTTACCTGTTAAACCAGTCGTCTGTGTACCGAGGATAAGGATAGGGGTCGTTGCTACTGAAGTCGTAACTTGCTTCGGCATTCTGAAAAACACAAGGCATCTCATTAGGTCCGTACAGCCAGAGGCGCGGTAAAGGGAAAGTGCTGGGAGACTTGGAATGTTTCTAGTCTTCCCTGGAGTGCTGAGTTAGTGTGCTGCACTGGACCAACCCTTACAAAATTGTGTTGGAGCCAAAGCGTGTCCTTGGAGTGAGATGGCCTTTAGAGTTTCCTTGCTTTACACGGAAGGCTCACATCCAGCTTCTTCCTTTAGACTGACATAGGCTGGTTTCCTTTCCCCTTATGGGTGTTAAACCCCTGCCCGAGGCCCTGACGTTATCCACAATTGACCTCATTTATTCACTCAACAAATATCATGAAGAGTCCAATATATGTCAGAGACTTTGCTAAGTATGGGAATACAATGGTGGCATCCCTGCCCTTATGTAACTTATAGCCTAGTTGCGGGGACAGACATCAATCGAATGATCAAACAAAGACATATACCATTACAAACTTCAATAAGTATCTGTATGAACTCTTATGCCCTACAGCATATGGTCAAAAGTGTACTATTCTCTGTCATCCAACATCATCCTTTTTGAGCAACTCCACTAATTCCATCAATTTTTGTTTTGATTGTTTAGATGACAAAATCACCAGTAGTTGTAATAATAATTTTGTGGGAGGTTGAGGTTGATGAGGATGTGACTCTGAGAACCAGCTGGCCTAGGACATTCGGGTGGTCAGGACAATGAGCATCCAGGGTTTAGGCAGGATCTGGGTGAACTGACCACCGAGGCCAATGGGAATGGGGTTACTGCCAAAGCCGGAGTGGACAGATGATGAAAACCAGCACTTCGCCCCTGTCTCCTTCACTGGAAGGCTGTGTGAGTCTTTTGAAGCTTGAGGGCACTTCTGGAGACAGGGAGGGCAGGGGCAAAGCCTGAGCAGACTGAGACCATGTTTCTATCAGGCTGGCAGAGGGAAATGAAGTCAGTGAGGGAAAACTAGAGAGTGTCCATCCCTTTGTAGCTGCTGCTTGAATGACTGGCTTCTCAAACTTTCCACTCGGGCTTATCTTTTGGGGTGATAATTATCACTGGGGTCTGTCTGGGTGATGCTCTTGGCTCTGCTCCTGACTCTGGGAAGATAGTTTGGCCGGACATGGCGGGGGTTGGAAGGAGGACCTGGAGAGTTCTGAGAGCAGAGTTTACAGCAGAGAACCCTCAGAACTCTGAGACATCTTTTATAACAAGAAGAAAGACAGTGTATTGTCTGGGGTCAAATTGGCCTCTGAATGTTGAAATGGATGATAACTCAGGAAGCCCAATTATTTTGTTGCCTTTGCAATTAATTTTTGATGACTAATGCTTAATTCCTTGGGTAACAGTCTACACTGAACATTAAGGAAGGCAAACAGTTGTTATTCTTGTTTGGCTGTATGTTTTCTGGCTAAAAATCAAATGGTTTCTAGCAAGGGGGAACAATATTTTGCAAGGGTTCTGTTTATGCCTCTACAGCCAAACAGAGTCATTTATTGATTTGAATTACAATGCTGTCTCCCATAAAGTTATTTGTGTACAGGAATAAGTTAAACTGGCCTTGAATGATACTGGAGTTTTCTATAATTGTCATTAACATGGACATTTGGAACAGGTGGTGTTTGGTGAATTTAATGTTCTGGTCACCAAGGCTTGCCAGATGCTTGCTTTGTTTGGACTTCTCTAACTTTTTACTGAAATCCTTTAATCGATTTTCCTGCTTTAGAAAATACTAGCTGTTTGGTGAAAATAATTTAATCTCTGATGATTCAGGATCGAGATGATTCAGAGTCATCATTAAGAACTTGAATTATCATTGTACCATCACACCGAAAGTGAGAAGGTTGGGTTGATTCCAAGCTGACCTCAGGGCTTCTCTGGGAGTTATTTCTGGAAGAAACTTCTGACGATGGCTCATGTTCTTTTCTAAAAGTTTAATGCACGGGGGAAAAAACCGATCCCTGGTATTTAATAATTCTAAGGCTTAATTTCTGAATATTTGAATGCATAATTAGAAAGAAAGATGAGACTTGCTCTTAGCTAGAAAGTTTAATAATTACAACTTGGCATTGTTGGCAGTGTGTACTTTTCAAACAGATGGCCTGCACCACGCTAAGAAAGGACAGTCACTTATATTCACAGATTCCTCTGGATTTTTATATATGAGGTGCTGTAATTGCCTGGCTATCAAAGACTCAGTTCCACGGATGACATCTTTCAGATTTGGGGCTTGTCTATCTGGAAGGCTGGTGATGAGAGAGGTGGGAGCTCCGGCAGCCAATGGTGGCTGTGCTCATTGCTTTTACATCCACAGAGAAGCTTCTGAGATTGTACCTGGCCCTGGTACTGCCATCCATACCCCCAGATCTGGAATTTAACGCCTCTCCGATCAATGGACTTCCCTTGCTGGGCTGCCCTAGACAAATACGTCGCAGGTCCCAGCTTGATGTAGGGAAAGGAAGAGAGGCATTCAAGTCAAACATACTTGGTTTTGAAATGAGGCTGTTTTTGACCTTGGAAATTTTCCTATTTTTTAGAAACTGTAGTTTCTTCATCTTCAAAATGCAGGTGGTAAAACTGTTACTAGTTGGTTGCTGTGAGGATAAAATGAAACAAGGGATGTAAGCTGGCAAGCACGTTGCCCCACGCAGTACGGGCAATGCCTCACCTCTGACTTCTCCTGTTGTGTCCTCTTTCTTTGATCACCTACAGCAAAGGTCACAAAATACAGCCCACCGGCTAAATCAGCCCATGGCCTGTTTTTGTAAGTAAAGTTGTATTGGAATGCAGTCACATCCATTTATTTATGAATTGCCTGTCACTGCTTTTGCACTCTAACAACAGAGATAAGTAGATGTGACAAAACCCCATAAAGCCTAAAGTATTTACCATGTGGCTTTTTATTGGAAAGAGTTTACTAATCCCTGACTAATGTCCTAGGCCTCTTGGGCTCCCAGGCTGCCCTCTGATAGCCCACACTATAGCATCTCACTCAGTCTTTGTCTTTCTGGGCAGATCTCTTTGCTCTGAGACATATATGTCCCATACCTTGTTCTCTCCTGGGCTATAGCCACTGAATCTGGTATGAACTAGTCTGAGTATCTTGTTGGGAGTTTGAATCTTGCTCCTCCTGTGTCTCATGCTAGTCAAAGGTCGGTTATCCGGCAGATACTGGGCCTCAGCTCACCGGGTACTGATGGAGGCCAAGGAGAGCATTACACTGCGATGGTGAAGAGGTGCCACCATGGTTTCCACCACTCCACTGCCCACCATCGGTCAAGCCCCTAGGGGTCACCGTCCTCTAGTTCTTCTGTTTTTCCACCTACGAGTGTCCTGTTTGTTTCCAAGATTAGAACACTGCCCTTGGCAGAGAGTGGCAGTGACTTGCCATAAGAAAGAAGGCTAATGTATTTAATATGGACATCCACTGATGTGATTGAACAGATATTTTTTAGAGTACTGAGGGGCAAACTCTGTGGTCCAACTACAAAATTGTGAAAATGGTTTCTGTAGTCAGGGCTGTCGTGTACAATTGTGCAGGTTGTGCATCGCACCAGGGGTTCCTGCCCACAGGGAGAAACTAGGGTCTGCATTGGACTTACCAAGCCATGTGCACCACCCCCACACCCCAAGGTGGAGGAGGCTTTAAAAAAGAATTGGTCAACCCGGAGGGGCTGCTTTTGCTCATTTGTCCACCCAGAAGGGGACACCTGTTTTAATTTGCCCAGAGAGAGGGTGCTGTCTTGCAGTTCACGCACCAGTAGGGAATGCCATTTTCAATTTCACACAAATGGCACTATATACCTACTAACATGTCCCTGGCAAGAAACAGGTCTCTGTGGTTATAGTTGTATACAAACCCGACCTCAAGGAAATTGTGCCACAGAAGACGTTTCTTGTGAAACATCAAATAATACAAGATTTGAATAACACCTCAAATAATAGGAGTTTATGATCACGAGTACAACGTGGCGTATGATTAACTGCCAATGTAATTCCACAGCTCCAGGAACTCAGAACAAGAAACCACATTCGCATTTGTCCTTTTATTCTGTCTTGCTCCTTTCCCTGAAGGCATTTAACCAAATAACCCAGCTAGGAGCTGGGTAACAGTATTAGCTGAAATTGCGCTGAGCTCATGGACTAATGAAAGAGAAATGAGCTTCTCCAGATAGACTCTCAAACTGCAACCAAATTGCCCCAGAACAAAGCTCATCTGTATGGAAACTGAGAAGCAAAATAGCCGAGTCCATTAGAGCCTAAAGAATTTTGCTATTGCGCCTACTTGCATCTAATATGGCCATGGCTTAATGTTCCCAACTGTGCCTATTTTGATTTTCCTCAAATACTTCTCCCACATGCACTGGTTTAACGATAATGTTCAGCTCACTTTTGACTGAAACAAACATTAAAGGGATTTATGTCTGTATTAAATCTGGCTGTAAAACTTAATGAAATTTAACATTTCTTCAGCATTCAAAAAATTTAGAAAAAGATACATAGTCAGAAATCTGTTTGAAATCTTTCTTCCATAATCCTAAGGTTGCCAGGGTCATATAATTTTCCAGGGACACAGTGTTCTCCCATTGTGGATTTGACACTTTTCCACATCACTTTCTTCTTGCTTCTGGAAATTCTAGCAACTTCTGTAGTCACCGGAGCACTCTCCAGATCAGAGGAGTGATACAATTGAACAGTCAGGCCACTCAGCTGTGTCCTGGGTGGCTGGACATTTGACATTTTCTTTCCTTCTTTTTTCTTTTCTTTTCTTTTTTCTTTTTCTTTTTCTTCTTTTTTTTTGAGATGGAGTGTCGCTCTGTCACCCAGGCTGGAGTGCAGTGGCACGATCTCGGCTCACTGCAAGCTCCACCTCCCAGGTTCACGCCATTCTTGTGCCACAGCCTCCTGAGTAGCTGGGACTACAGGTGCCCGCCACCACGTCTGGCTAGTTTCGTTTTTGTATTTTTAGTAGAGACGGGGTTTCACTGCGTTAGCTGGATGGTCTCGATCTCCTGACCTCGTGATCCGCCCGCCTTGGCCTCCCAAAGTACTGAGATTTCAAGCATGAGTCACCACACCTGGCCTTTTTTTTTTTTTTTTTTTTTTTTTTTTGAGACAGAGTCTTGCTCTGTTGCTCAGGCTTGAGTGCAGGGGTGTAATTTCAGCTCACAGCAACCTCTGCCCCTAGGGTTCAAGTGATTCTCCTGCCTTAGCCTCTTGAGTAGCTGGGATTACAGGCGTGCCACCATGCCTGCCTAATTTTTGTATTTTTTAGTAGAGAAGGGGTTTCGCCATTTTGGCCAGGCTGGTCTCGAACTGCAGACCTCAAGTGATCTGCCTGCCTCAGCCTCCCAAAGTGCTGGGATTATAGGCATGAGCCTCTGTGCCTGGCCAGTATTTTCCAGAGCTAAGCGGCTCTATCCTTTGGCTCTCATTGCCACCATTATCAGCAGACTTGGGAGAGGTTCTAAGCACTAAACAGATGAGGAGATAACAACATTAATTCTTAATGGCTAATAGGGTGCCCCAAATTAAAAAGATGCCTTTATCTTTTTCAAAGATGTTTAAAAATCTCTTATTTAATTGATATTTTCCAAAACCCTGTGGTGGAGGAGCGCAGCTGTATTGCAGGAAGGAGTGAACAGTTGCTCTAAATAACAGCCGAGGCAAACACCTCCGGAGGGCATCTTTAGAGTGATCTTTGCCTATGTCTTCTTGCTCGGCTTGCTATTTTAGAAGGCCAATGAAGCATGTATTAGGCTAGATAGAGGCTGATTCCCACACATGCATTTTAAGAGCTTCTCTAAAAGCATAAATTCCTGGTGCTGACCTGATATATTAAAAATAAGCTGCCATTCATTGGAATGAAGCTCTAAGAGCTGGCTCCAAGATAGGCTCTAAAACTTGGGTGGAAAAATTTGCATCTTTATTTGCACTAGCCACAACCTCAAATCAAGCATTTCCTTCAGTTACGAATGGGAAGTACAAACCACAATATTATTAGCAGTACCTGTGAGCATGTCATCAATACGTATCTTCATTGCACATTAGGGTTGTTGCCGGTATGCCAAAAAGTATCTTTTCAGTACACCCCTACCTGCCACTACATTTTGTTATTTGATGCATTAATGAAGGACATATGTTAGCATTTCACAAATGCAAAATTTCAATCTTTTGATAACTATTTCAATACAATAGCATTCCTCGGTGCCATAGTCTGAATGTTGGTGTCCCTCCAAAATTCATATGTTGAAATGTAAACCCCAGTGTGTTTGTATTAGGAGGTGGGGTCCTTGGGAGGTAATTAGGTCATGAGAGTGGAGCCCTCATGAATGGAATTAGTGCCCTTATAAAAGAGGTCTGAAGGAGCCTGTTTAACCTTTCCGCTATGTGAAGATGTGGCAGGAAGGCCTTGTGTATGAGGAACAGGCCTTCACCAGACACCAAATCTGCTGGCACCTTGGTCTTGGAATTCTGGCCTCCAGAACTGTAGCCAATAGATTTCTGTTGTTTATAAATTACTCAGTCTAAGATATTTTGTTATATCAGCTCAAACAGACTAAAAAAACTTGATTACCTTGTATATCTTGTTAATGTATTTAAAATATTATTTTGAGAATGAGGGGACACAGGTGCTTCTGTATGTGGTTGGTTGGTGTGGAAGTTGGCACAATCTCTTTGAGGAGAAATTTGGTAATATCTATCAAAATAAAAATGAATGGACTGTTTGACCCAGCAATTCCACCTCTAAGACTCTACCTTAAAGACAGACCTGCAAATAAATGGAAGATGTATATTTAAATATATTTGTTCCGGTAGTGATTGTAATAGTGAAATATTAGAAACAACCTAAATCTCCAACACTGTGGATGAGTTAAAGAAATTCTGGTGCACCCATATGATGCAAAACTCTGCAGCTCTGGCAAAGAATGAGATATGAAACTGGCAATGAACTCATTCCCAAGAAATGTCATTAAGCAAAAAAGGCAATATGTAGAATAGAGTGTATAGTGGGCTCCCATTTGCATAGAAGAGAGGGATGGACTTGCTGGTAAGTATACAGTAGTTCTGGGAAGAAACACAAGAGTCTTTTTATAGTGCTTTGCCTGGGTAGAGGCGTGGGGTCTAGGGTGGAAGGAAGGCTTAGTTTTCATTGCGTAACATTTTGTGTAATTTCTTTTAACCATAATGACATCAGGTAACACATATCAAGTGCGTATTTTGTATAAGGGGCTCTTAGATATTTTGTATGCATTACTCATCCTTATGATGTCCTTGTGTGGGTAATACCCTTATTGTCATCCTCATCCCATAAGCAGGGAAGTGTAGGCACAGAGAGGTTGAATATTCAGCCGAAGGTTACACAGATGATGAAGGGCAGAGCAGGGATTTAGACCAGGAAGTCTGGCCTCAGAGGCCTCTCTCCTAAGTGTGCAATTTTGCTTTTCTGCATCAGAATTATATTCATCATATTCTACTGCATGCATTGTTTAAAAGAAAAATAAATACCTAGCAAATAAAAAAGAGTAAGTTAGTGCATTTACCTCCTAGAACATTAGTGGATCATTCTGTTTAAATCCAAGTATATACCTTTAGCTATTTTAGCTAATAATTTAACCTCCCACAGAGGGTCATACTTCACTAAAGGGGTAGGGGAGCGCATGTCTTATTTTGTATGGTCCATTCATTTTTTTAATAACATGGTTTTATTTAGTTAATTGTCTCTTCCAAGGTTGATACAAGACCTTTGAGGCCTAAATCAGCAAATATGCCTCCAATGAGAAAGTTAATTCTCCTGATTTCAACAGTAGGGTTCAACCTGTTTCTCTGTTCTCTGTTGATTATGCTGTTCCTTATAGAAGTAGGATTTTCAAAAAAAATAAAAATCATGCTCTCTATAAGACAAATAACACTGGTGACTGAATTCCTCAGAATCTGAAATACTTCCTCTTTTTTCTAGAGCCTCTTCAACACTACCTGGTGGCCCCTGGGTTTCTGAGTACAGTTTGACAATCATTGACTGAGAATGCCATGAGATGCTTACACGTGGTGCCTGCTTTCCATGTTAAATAACATGGCATCGCACGGCAGGACTGTGGTTCCTTGCAAAACACTCCTGCAATCCTTCTTATTATGCCAGTGACAAAGTCTCTGCTAAGTGCCCCCATAGCTTTAACACCTCTCTATACTTGTTAATCCTTCTTCTTATCTGACAGAGGCAAGCACTGGCAGGCAGAAACACCCTGCTTCAGTTGCTTACATTGCATTTATTTTGACAGTCCATTCTACTGGTGTCATGGAATATTAGTTGCTTTTCTATTTGAAATAGTGATTTATAGTTTCCCTTTAAAATACATTTGTTTATGTTAAAAAGTGAGTCAATTTAAAGAAACATACTAGGTAAATAATAACACCAGTAGCAAAAGTTGTAAAGGTGTATAGCGACTGATGGTTGGTTTGGGAAACACCGGAATAAAGTAATGGTGTGGAAAATTTGTGACTTTGACTCCTTCAGTTATTAACAAAGTCAGCCTTAAAAGTGGGCCAAGATTTAAGTACTTCTGTGAGGTATTTGAAAGAGTGATGGAAAAGACGATCTGTCTTTAAATACCCATCCTGCCACTTGTCATTTTGACATTAGGGCTGTAATCCTTTTCATTCTATAGACTGTTGACTTCAAACATTTCCATTCGTTCATGCATTCAGTCAATCACTTATTTTTTTTTCATTGAACAAATGTATTGAGCACCAACTGCTTGCTCCCATTGTACAACAGCAAGCTGCTATTGCAGAGGAAGATGCCCTTAGCTGGGGTATCTCATTAGCCTTCATGAGCTAATTTATTATTATGGAATTTTTAATAGCACCTTTGGTTATCAACTAACAGTGGTTCCTAACTGAAGCTGCACAAGAGAATCACCTAGAGAGCTTTTAGAAATACAAATACTTGAGCAATTCCTAGATTCTGACTTAACCGATCTGGGGTGGGCCTTGGGCATCAGTGGTTTTTAATAAAAGCCACCAACAAACTCAACAAAACCTCTTTTGGTGGTTCTGATGGATAGTCCAGGTAGAGAACCACTGAGCTAACACCTTTGTTAATACCTCATATCCTAGCCTTCTTGTGGCTTAGAGTGTGGTCTGTGTACCAGTAGCACTGACATTACCTGAGAACTTGTCAGAAATGCCGAGTCTCAGCTGAATCTGCATTTTGTCTTTTTTCTGGAGACATGGTCTCACTCTGTAACCCAGGCTGGAGTGCAATGGCACAATCACACCTCACCGCAGCCTCTGACTCCTGGGCTCAAGTTATCTTCCTGCCTCAGCCTCCTGAGTAGCTGAAACTACAGGTGTGTGCCATCATGCCTGGCTAATTAAAAAAAATTGTAAAGACAGAGTTTCACTGTGTTGCCCAGGCTGGTCTCGAACTCTTGGCCTCAAGCCGTCCTCCCTCGTTGGTCTCCTAAAGTATTGTGAGACACTGCATCCAGCCCACATTGATTCTGTTATTTGTGAAATGGGTGGCAGGTTTGCCCTTGGTTCCCCGCTTCTCCTTTCTGCATCCATACCCTCCCTGTTATAATCTTCTCTCGCTTTCTCTCCTCCCCTTCCGCCTAAACTCTTCCACAGGAAGAAATTGCTTTTGATAAACCATTCACATCTTGGCAGAAATGCATTCAAACATTGCCTTTTCCAGTATTATCTGCTTTAACAGAAGAGAATGGGCATTGAAACAAGTTAATCTCTAATAGTAAAGATGGAAAGGTGTAAATTGTGGGAGCGTCAAGAACTTCTTGGCATGTCTCAGACCAAAGTTCTTTCTATGAAAAAAGTCAGCTCTGAGAAAAGAGTTGTTACAATGGATTTCTTTGGTTGGGAAGGAGAGGTTGAATGAGCCAAAGAAAACAAGACCACATGTGTGACTACTAAGCATAATATTCTTGAATTTGGCCGGAGGCGGTGGCTCACGCCTGTAATCCCAGCACTTTGGGAGGCCGAGGTGGGTGGATCACGAGGTCAGGAGTTCAAGACCAGCCTGGCCAAGAGGGTGAAACCCCGTCTCTACTAAAAATACAAAAATTAGCCAGGCGTGGTGGTGAGCACCTGTAATCTCAGCTACTCGGGAGGCTGAGGCAGAGAATTGCTTGAACCTGGAAGGTGAGTTTGCAGTGAGCCAAGATCATGCCACTGCACTCCAGCCCTCCAGCCTGGGTGACAGAGTGAGACTCCATCTCAAAAAAAAAAAAAAAAAAAAAAAAAAAATTGATTTTTTGTGCTTCTGGTAGTTGAGGGCTGCTGGAGGGATTGATTCTGCAAGAAAGAAGAGTAAAAGTTCAGAGTGGAGGGTTTCCTGCTATTAAACAAGTTTTGACTAATATTAAGGTCTGAATTATTTTTGACTCCTGCTGCTTAAAGTTTCTGTCAAATTGGGTGTATTTAAAAATTAAAAATTTAAAAATACACCCAATTATAGACAAACTCAATGCCAAGCTGCACGAACGACAATAGGAGCTAAAATGCTTTTTAAAATGTGCTTATATTTCAACACACACTTATTTTTATACCCTGACTTCGTCCTGAAAAGAAACAATGTATGTTTTCTGGATTCTAACAAATGATATAGACAAATAGAAGTTAACAGTATAGTAAGGTGTAATTTGGATTTAGCAAAAATGGAGATGCACATAGGTAACTCTAAGTGTGCTTTGATTCTGTGCTCAAGTCTTTGCTTGGCCTCATTGTCCAAATTTGACCTGCGTATCCATAGATACTGCTGGAAGCAGATCCGAATTCATGACCCATTCTACTTAGGCAACTGCCCTAGAACTGGCCGATTCTCCCAACCTTGTTCCAGCGTGGTTGGATTTCTCCCATTTCTTAGTGGCCTTCACTGCTGAGGTCTCTCTGTGCTCCCCCATGATGACAAAATTGACCTTGATTCAGCCTGGGCAACATGGCAAGACTCCATGTCTACAAAACGTATAAAAAATATTAACCAGGTGTGGTGGTACGCACCTGTAGTCCCAGCTACTCAGGAGGCTGAGGTGGGAGGATCTCTTGAGCCTGGGAGTTGAGGCTGCAGCAAGCTATGATTGTGCAACTGTATGATCCTAGCTTGGGCAACACAGTGAGACCCTGTTTCAAAAACAAACAAACAAAAAGTTGACCTTGAGTGAGCTTCTTGTAAAAGCAGCCCCAGCAGTGCTGTGAGCCATCATCACTTCATTCCCTATCACGTCAGGAGAGGATGATGTGGAAACAATGGCTAATTTGAAGTTGAAGGAAATAGAAAAGATGTGGGTTTAAGAAAGGCAGTGGAATGTAGCTTTGATAGCTTAATGAGAGGTTAAGGCCAGCAATCACACGGGGATGCCCTTCAGGACTCAGGACAGGAGGAGGGCAGCCTGCAGATGGGCTTACAATAGCTGCAGTTATGGACTTGCCTGGAGAGAAGGCTGAAGGTTGAAGGTGCCCGGTGTAGCTGGCTCAAAGGGCAATTGAAGCCTGATTCTTGGAGTTCTACAAAGACTGGGTGTACTATCAAGGGACTACAATAGTGACCGTGTAAATCAGCCCAAGGAGAGCAGCAGTTCTGGAAAAGGAACCAGAAGATAATGTAGCAGCTAGAGTCTAAATTTGTGTTGTCAAGGTGACAAGGTACAAGTCAATTTGTGTTTCCCTCTCTTTTGACTGGGTGTTCTCTGATGTTGTAGAGATACTCAAAGCTTCTCTGTCCTTGCCTCCTCTGTGAGCATTCTGCTTGCCTTTGAATGGCTGGCGAGGTCGAGGTCACTACCTTTGAGTCCAGATGTCCTGAGAGAGATGGAGACACTAGTTTATAGCCCTCCCCCGAGACTGATTACACAACTTCAGTATCACCTGCTTCTCCTTTTTCAGCTCTAAGAATAGCAAAGATGAGTTCACTGATAGCTGAGTCACCTCATCGAAGGGATTGTTGTGTCCAAATACCATTGATTGGAAACTTTGTCTTAAACACGTCTTAGACGATGTTTTTTCCTCCTGTCAAAAGGACAGGAATATGAATAATAACTACTGTATTGGGGTCTGTTGCTATTATACATACACATATAAGTTTTATGTATAAATTACAAATATGTGTAATTCAGCACAAATTAATTTTATGTGAGCCCCACAGCACTTTTGAGAATTAAATATTATAACCTCCATTCTACAGATAAGAAAACTGAGGTTCCGTGAGATTATGTAATTTGCTCAAGGTTTTCTAGCTAGAAGTGGTTGAGTACAAAAAATGTGACCCTCTGACTCAGAAAGCATTCTCTTCTCTCTGCACTGCATGACATCTGCAGCTCATTTTTATGATAAAAAGTAAAGAAAAAAATGTACAAGACTGTGAACACCTTGCTTATCCCAGCACACTCAGCACCGAGTGAGAACATTAAGACCTAAGTTGTATTAAATGATAGCAAGATCAGGACTACCGTCATGAAAGGTGGACTCAAGGACTTGGGTTTCTGCTCATTTTCACATCCATAATAAACCAAGCCCCCAAACTTGTCAGCAATCTTCTCACTTATTTGTTTTTTTCTTGTAACAGTTAATCTTTGCTTTGATGATTCTTTTTAGGATAACAGCTAAGAGGAGAAGATGGAAATGGAGTGTCGTGTCCTTGGGAGATAAGCAGAAAGGATGTACAAGGCACTTTGTAAATATCTTCGTGTTTATAATAGCTGGGGGAAAAAAAGTTAAGTAGATGAGTTCTCTTTCATGAAGAAGTAGTTTGAATCTTACCTTTGAAGAACAGTTTTATGTTCCCAGCTAATGTGAAATGTGACAGAAAAGGACTGATCCCCAACTGTTCTGAAGAAAGATTAAATGCACTTCTGGTTCTTTTCACAGCTATTCATCATTTTAATTGGTTTTGAAGTCAAAAAATTTTGACAGCATTTGGGATGGGAATCCAACTTCATAATTCATAAACTATGGAAAAGTGATTATAGCCTTCATTTGGAAGCTGGGCACATACCTTATTAAGTTGCTACAAGATGAAACACCAAAATCTACATTAATCACACAATCCCTTTGTGCACAGAGGTTCTAGCAGGTGAATTATGGGACACTGGTTTCTTGGGAAGGAAAAACTCTGCCCTAGACCTTTTGGGGATGACACGTCCCTGACTCATGGTGCTCCTTGCCATTCCTGCTACCACCATCATTCATGGCATTTTCAAGAACCAGGAAGAGAGCTCATCCAACCCCCATGCCTCCCTGTCCCTTGTCCTCTCCCCACATGACACTCTGCTCTGAATAGATGTCCATCGCTTTTCCATCCCCTACAGTTCACTCCAAATTGTTCAAGGACATGTCCTTTCCCCATGTGACACTCTGCTGTGAATAGATGTCCCTCACTTTTCCATCCCCTCCAGTTCACTCTAAGTGATTCAAGGATATGCACTGGGTTTTTCACTTGATACCACTTGCACACAGTAGACTCTTAACAAATGTATCAGATAAACAAATAAGCAAATTTCAAGAATTGTCTAAGTTGTTTTGTTGACATCAGTATCATTTGACATTATAAGACTTGTCAGGTGGAGCTCACTCATGCTCTGTACATTAACAAAATTATTATTATTTTGTTATTATTATAGACAAAACTATAGGTACAGAAAACAGATCCAGGGTCTTGCTATGTTGCCCAGGCTGGATTCCAATTCCTGGGCTCAAGCGATCCTCCTGCCTCCGCCTCCCAAGTTGTTGGGACTATAAACACATGTCACCATGCCCAGCTACAAATTATTAAAATAAAACTGTTTGCCTTTGGAATTCAGTAGAGCAACATAAGCATGCTTCCAAGAGTTTCCAAACCTTTAAACATTCAGCTCTCCATTACTGTACTTGTGCTTTTTTACATTAAATGTTGATATTTCAAGCCTCCTTTTTTAATGTGCTAGTGCCATACCACTTCTATTTATACCGCATTTAGCTATGGAGGTGTGGTAAGCAGCATTATTTACACATTTTAATTGCATTTTGTTGCTATTTTAGGAAAACAAGTGGAAAATGGAAATGAAATAAACTGATACTAGAGATGAAAATAGAGGTCTCATAAATTTAATACCATTGAAACAAGAGAGAAATCATTAGGTGTGCTTTGAACAGAAAATCTTTAGCCCCAACAGAATACTTATTGAATTTAACTCAACTGTGCTCAATAGTGATTGTAAAAAAGAAAAAAAAATTAAAAATATTCATCTTTTTGAAGTTAAATGATGAAAAATTAGGTCTAAGAGTTGAAGTATAATAGGGATTATGTAATTATGATAATTCTAACTTTTTTTAGCTTTCTGGGAGCATAATCTTACATTATAAATGCACATTTATTGTTCAAATTTGGGAACTGCATATATTTTTCAAAAAATCAAATGGAAAAATACTCAGAATTCTATTTGAATTTATTTCATTTAGTTAAAAATCTCTAGATATACTTGCTTATAAATCTTTTTGAAACTTTTAAGATACAAAATTTGATGGGAAAAAAAAAAAGTAATGAAGTATCTTAGCTTAGCTTGACACGAGACCTAAAATAAAAACAGTCAAGTGATGTTCTGGTCTCACTGGACTGAAGGCATCGGAGTTCACAGCCTGAATCCTTATCTGATGCTGGGGACAGAGCTGGGATGGAGGACTACACAACGCCTATCACAGCCCATTTACTCACAGACCAAGGCTACCCAAGTGAGAATGATATTCACAGAGTAAAGCATTCTGAACTCCAGGAACAACTGCACTGTTTCTAGGCTCCATGACTCTGAGGACTGTCACTTTAGAAAATGTCTGGAAGACATTAAATAGCAGTTGGCTTACCATAGAGCTCCTCAATCCCAAGACAGAGAACATCTAATTTCTATACAAAAATCTGTGTGTGAATGTATATAACAATTTTATTTATAATTGTCCAAACTGAAAGTTATCCAAATGTTCCCAGACTGGAAAATAGACAAACACATTGTGGCACATCACACAAGGGAATGCTATGCAACAATAAAAAGGAACATGTTATTGTTATACGTAACCCCATTGATAAAGAATAAATGCTTGAAAAAGCCAGACTCAAAGGTCGTATGCTGTATGATTCCATTTGTATAACATTCTAGAAGAGACAAAACTGTAGGAATAAAAAGCAGATCTGTGGTTGACAGGACTGTGGGTGGGAAATGGGGCAGTAGGGGGAAAGTTTTTTGGGTGATGGGGATGTTCTGCCTCTTGACTGTATGAACTTTTGTCCAAACTCGTGGAGCAGCGCACAAAAAGGAATACATTGTACTTCCTGTAAAGAAAAGTTAACATAAAAAAATAGCAGTTGGCTATTGGACTAGAGTAATTTTAAGTGATAATAAGGTGCTCTTCTTTTGGTAGAGAATTACAGATGATTTCTAATGATAGCTTTGGAATGGACTAACTTTTCGTTCAAGCCTTTTTTAGGGGGTCTATTCAAAAGAACTGTGTCCCCCCAGAATTGACTAAAATGACCACTGGGTGGGTTGTGAGTTCTCCCCGACTTGTCGGCAAGATGCTGAGTGCTTCTCCTGTTAGGTCATTTCATCACAGGGACAGGCGTAGTTTCCTTCAGGGCCATATTCTCTCGGGTGTGGAAAGAGTTTTAACTCCATTCAAGGAAAAACATAATACCTCAGGAGATATAGCCTAACTGTGTTGGTTGGAAAGTGTCCTATTTCCTGAAGGATGAGCTACATCATATAGGGGATATTTGGGACTCCTTGATAGGATGGCTTCTTTCCTTCCTTCCTTCCTTCCTTCCTTCCTTCCTTCCTTCCTTCCTTCCTTCCTTCCTTCCTTCCTTCCTTCCTTCCTTCCTTCCGTCTTTCCTTCTGTCTTTCTCTCTCTCTTTCTTTTTTTCTTTCTTTCATATGGTATTGCTCTGTCGCTCAGGCTGGAGTACAGTGGTGCAATCATAGCTCACTGCAGCCTTGATCTCCCGGGCTCAACCAATCTTCTTACCTCAGTCTCCTGAGTAGCTGGGACTACAGGCACCTGTCACCATACGTAGCTAATTTTCAAATTTTTATTTTTGTAGAGATGGGGTCCCACTGTCTCTGTTTCTGAGCACCCAGCACACATTTGGGAAAATAAGAGCTACTTCCTTTCCCCAGCACTAGCCCAGGTCTTGGCCTTCCAGCCTCCACCAGTAGCTCATGACTCAGCATTTAAGTTGAAGCTTGGTGGGCAGAAGAGGCTCCCTTCCATTCATCTTCATTCTGGTTAATTACAGTAATGGGCACAACACTGTTTCCATCCCTATGTCTATTAACCAGCAAATGTTCAAGTCATAGGCTCTCAGCTCTCATTAATCTCATTGATGAGTTTTTTTTTAAATCATGTGTTTTATTTCCTCATTATGGAAGTTTCAAGTCAGCAGTGAAAATAAGGCCATGTTGATGTCAGCTCCACTTCTGCTTTTCAAGGACATCGGAGAATCTTTGAATATTTCAACATTCTCTCAACTTTATTTTTCCTGTCTTTGAGATGAAAATGAGAAGGGATTCTCCTGGGAGGACTATGAATTGATTCAATCTTTTCAGAGAATAATTTGATAAGGTTTATCAAAATTAATATTGCATGTACTACTTGACCCAGAAATTTCACTTCTAAGAACGTATTCTAAAGGGATATTCACACGAAGATTTGAAGAAGATCAAGGAAACACATTCATCTTGTAGTTTATAATAGCAAAACTTTAGGGGAAACCCAAAATGTCAATCATTAGGGGCTTGGTTAAATAAATGACGGCATATCCACACTGTGGGAGAGAATATGTTGTTAAATAAAAGAGCAGGTTGCATGATACGGTGTACTGTATGATTGCAGTTGGGGGAGAAAAAAATCTGGAAAGATCCACGCAGAACTGCCACGTCACCAAAATTGGAAAGTGAGTGGGTTGTATAGAGGAGGAAAAGGAGAGGAGAGAGAAGGGAAATTGCAGTTTTTATTTTATCTACACTTCTGTAATGTTTGAATCTTTTTGATGATGAGCAAGCCTTGATTCTATATTAAAAAGGCAAATAAGGAAAAAAGAGTGATGCGTTTCTAAGAAATTAGTACAAATGATTAAACTATATCCCTTTTAGAGTGTACAGCGATTGGAGAGTTTCCAAGTGCCTTGACATCTGTCATCTTCGTTTATGCCTGAGACAACCTAGGGAGGTGAGCAGGTAGGCGGTGAAAATGCTGAGGCAAGACATGGGCAGGCTTCTCCACTCATTCTTCCCACGTTCACAAGGCATTTTTGGTGGTAACTGATTTCTAAACTGGCTCTTTTGCTTATAGGTTGTGTTTTAAATCATGTTTTTAAATTGAGGTATGATTTACAGTAGCATATGTGATCTTAAACGTGCATGCTGCATCTTAGCGGTATATAAACCTGAGTCACCATCATGACAATCAAGATAGTGAACACTGTCCTCACCCTGGGGAGTTGTCTCACCATATGATGCCCTTCTCAGTTAATCTTCACCTACCTTAGGCAACCACTGTTCTGATCTCTACCGCTATATCTTAATTCTGCCTGCTTTAGAACTTCATGTAAATGGAACCAGAGAGTATGTACTCTTGCATTTGTCTTTGTTGTTAGCTAACAATATTTGGAGATTTGCCTATTGTACTGTATGCAGCAGCAGTTTGTTTGTTTTGTTGTGGGATAGTATTCCACTATAGACACGCATCACAGTTTTATTTGTCCATTCACCTGTTGATGGGCATTGGAATTATTTCCGATTTTTGCAAATATAAAGCTGCTATGTATATGCCATTTTATAAATATACGTTTTTGTTTCTCGTGAGTACATACTTAGGAGTGCGATTGCTGGTTGTATGCTAAGTGTGTGTTTAACATTATAAGAAACTGCCAAACTTTTTCCAAAGGGATTGCACCATTTGACATTTGCATTAACAGTGTAAGAGGATGCAGGTAGGTTTCACCATCACAAATACCTATCTTTAGGTATATCCATAGGATTTTCCTATAAAGGAAATGCTACAGGGATCTTTCAGCAGCTGTAAACCCTGTACTGAACCCTTACCCATTCTAGTCCTCACAGCTTCCCAGATTAGAGAGAGAAGATAAATGAGCCCTGGTCCCTACCCCAGGCAGTGAGTCCAGAAGACAAGTCTCTCAGCCGATAGTCCCTGAAGCTGCAAAGTCTGAGCGGTGTTCAGGCCTGAGCATCTGTTCACACCCGTTCCATGAACCAAAGAGCATCTGTTTCTTCAGGTTCAGTTGATATTCATTGTTGTTAATTCGAGAGATCTCCCTTTCTCTCTCCACCATTCTCTCCCTGTATCGATATTGGAATGTGTGGATATATACCCTGTATCATATATGCCCTATGTCACATAGGGGCATATTCCCTGTATCATGGCTGTGTGAACCAATAACCGTGGCTATTCCTTCCAAGACCCTTGACTACAAGCACATCCAGGTCCAGCAGTTCTCAGGGTGTGCTGTGCCCATCCTGGGCTGTACATGGGGGATTTTAGGGGTAGACGGTATCTGTTTTTATGATTACCTTATTTATATGGCAAGTGAGAGTTTCCTCACTTGCCATATAAATGGCAGTTATATGGTAATTTATATACCATATAAATTACATTATGTGGTAATGTACAGTTGACTTTTAAAACTACCTATTAAAATAGTGAAAAATTATTAAAATGATTAAAATGATTAAAATAAAAAATGATTAAATAAATAAAAGCACAGTGGGTCACACGAATCGCAGTTTGATTTCATATTTAGAAAACCCCAACTCTGGTACAGTTTCTCATTATCTATTAAAGACACTCTGAGTGACTTGGTTGATCATCATAATCAAAGGAGATTTACTAAGCACCCGTTGTCACTTAGAATATAATGAGCCCCAGAGTAGATAGAGGCCCCTGCTTGAGACTGAACATCAGTGATACTGTTACTAAATATATTCCTGTCAAAATCTTTGTAACATCTAACTCTCCATGATGTGCGAAAAATCTGAGCATCCAATTAATTTCCAGATCAACGCTGCACGCTTTCTGATTAAGCATCGTAAATGCTATTCAGCACTCTCTGTGGGTCGGTCCGGGTTCCTGCTGGTGGTAGAGCGAGGCTTTAAGCTCACTGCTGACTCCTCTCCTGAATTTCCTGTGCACAAGACTCCTTCAGGACCCTAATGCCTGAACTTACGAGGTGCCTAATGAGGTCTGCGCTACGTGATTGTGTTTTTGTCTGCTCTTTTTAGAGATATATGTTTTGCAGATATCATCTTATTTTAGGTATTCCTGAAGGTTTCTGTTTTAAGAGGAAGAGAGAAGGACTATTTTGGGAGCACCTCTGAAATTCAGGGTGCTTTAACTACATTCTTTCTCTCTATCTTTCTTTCAACCATAACAGCTCTTTGGCAAATAATCTTTTCTCCTAGAAAAGCCCCCGTCTGCTCTTCCTGCCTCCATTCTTGCTCACTCCCAATCTGTCTCCCTAGCCGGCAAATCTTTGAAAAATGCCAGATCCAAGCATGTTATTCCCCCTCCCCACCACCCTGAAGCTTCCTTTGCTCCTAGGATGAAGTTATGAGCCCTCATGGCTCACGAAGTTTATACAGTC
This sequence comes from Papio anubis, assembly GCF_008728515.1. Lineage (NCBI taxonomy): Eukaryota > Metazoa > Chordata > Mammalia > Primates > Cercopithecidae > Papio > Papio anubis. Next base: position 40,981,311 of record NC_044991.1, read on the forward strand.
GGTTCTCTTTCTACTTCTCCAATGTCATCTCATGCCATGTTTTTCCTTCCCGTGTTGATACAATTCTCCTTTCCCCCACCACACACACACTGGCCTTCTTCAGATTCTTGAAAGGGCCGAGCGTGTTCCTGCCTCAGGACTTTTGCACAAGCTATTCCTTCTGCTGCCAGATTCCTGGCTAACTTCTCCTCATTCTACAGGTATCAGCATAGGGATAGCTTCTCTAGGGAAACTTTCCCTTACCTGGCAGTCCAGATCTGGTTCTCCATATTAAACACATTTATAGCACCGAGTACTCTTCCACTGTAGCAAAGTACCCAGATCATAATTATTTCTGTAGTTATTTCTTTGGAGTCTATTTTACCCTCTAGCTGCTAAGGTCCTTGAGGGTAGAAACTATGTCTGCTCTGTTCAGCCACTTGTCCCTGCCTCCCACTTGGGATTCTAGTGATTCCTACTTCCTGATATTCATGACCTTGTATACAGTCCCCTACAATGAACAAGGCTGACCTGTATAACAAATAGGACATTGCAAAATTGTGGTGTGTGACTTCTGAGGCCAGATCATAAAAGGTATTGTAGCTTCCATTTTGGTTCCTCTCTGGGATTGCTTGCTCTGGGTGAAGCCATCTGTCATGTCATGAGGATGCTCAAGAGGTTTGTGGAGAGCTACGTGCGAGGAGGAACTGAGGCCTCCTGCCAACAGCCACCACGTGAACCACCTTGGAAGTGGATCCTCCAGCCCTGGTTGAGCCTTCAGATGACCGCAGTCCTGGCCAACATGCTGATTGCAACCTCATGAGAAACATGGGGCCACCCAGCCAAACTGCCCTTGAATTTCTGACCCATAAAAACCGTGCTGCCATGTTTTGGGGGTAATCTGAGATGCAGCAATAGGCAACCAATATACTACAGTTCCTGGTGTAGCATATCACTCAATAACTAGGTGTTGAATGAAAACACAAAGGCATATTGTTATCCTTCTTTTATATCTCAGGAATGTACACGTACAACAAAGAGGTTAATTAACTTGTTTCAAATCACAGTAACTAAATAGAGAGACAGGATTGGAACCCAGATCTACCTGTCTGCATGATCCTTATTGCTGCCATTCCTATTACTCTGTTTTATCTCTCTTAAAGACAGAAATCTTAACCTCTAGCTGGACAGAGGATTTTATATTTTAATACAGAATCTTTTGCTGATTACACTGAGGACAGGGCTACAGACTAGGCATTTAGTGCAAAGGTCTCAAAAGTGGATTGTGCTCACTTGGGAGGATGACAGGATGATCCATTAGAGTGTTGGGAGGAAATATTTTAAGCCTTGTTTTACCTTGATTTAAAAAATGATGTATTCATTGTAATAGTGGTAAAAAATATGTAACAAAATTCATCATCTTAGCCATTTTAAGTGTACAGTTCAGTAATGTTAAGTGCCTGTTCGAGCAATCTCCAGAACTTTTTCATCCTGCAAAACTAAAACTCTATACCCATTAAACAATAACTCCCTATTTTCCCCCTCAACCCAGACCCTGGCAACTACCTTTCCACCTTTTGTCTCTATGAATTTGATTACTCTAGATACCTCATATAAGTGGGATCAGAAGAATATTTGTCTTTTCATGACTAGCTTATGTCACTTAGTGTAATATCCTCAAAGTTCATCCCTGTTGCAGCAAGTAACAGAATTTCCTTCCTGAAATTCTGAATAAATAATCTTAGGACCTTAGGATCTTAAGATGATAAAAAGGCCGAATAATATTCCATTATATGTATGTAATACATTTTGCTTCTCCATTCATCCATTGATTGATTGATATTTGGGTTGCTTATACTTCTTGGCTATTGTGAATAATGCTACCATGAACATGAGTGCACATTTTAACTTTTAATATTTATTTATATTTTATCCTTTAAAATTGTCTTTCTTGGATATGATTTATAATGTACATAGCCCATTGATAGTAGTACATACATATACTGTCTGAATAAATAGCTATACATGTATTAGAAGTGCCTACTTAAAATTTTTTACAAATAGGGATGTGTGATTGGAGACCTCTGATTTTGTGAGTGTCCTAGATGCTATTAGATGCCACACCGATAATAACTCCTTGCTTTGAGCATGTCAGTGCCCATTGACACAACTTCCATCTGTCAGCATTTTATCTCTTTATCTCTGGAGTCAAATTCACTGATGATATGGCAGCTTAGAAGTATAGGAAATTGTTCCTCTATCCATCCTGATATTAATCATCAACCAATGATGGATAGGAGTTGGTGTGTTCATACTCGTACTCTTTCTCCCTCATGTGTTCTAACTCATGTTCTAGGGGTGCTTAGCAGAACGGAGCTCGTGTTGCCCACAGTGGGACTCACTTGTGCATACCCTGTATTGACTTCCTTCCCTGTTTCACTCCCCTGCTCCCCTACCTGTGCTTCCTGGGACCAAATTCCAAATAAAATGCTGGTTCGTGAATCCATGTCTCACAGTCAGCTTTTGGAGGAATCCCAGCTAAGACACTCAATGAATGCAAAACTCTTTGAAATCATTCAGCCCCGGTGATTAGAGTATACAGCATCATGCATGGAAAAGGAGCATCACTTTGACTTAATGTCTGTCATTCTCAAAAGCAAATTAACTAGATTCAAACTACTTGACTATTCCATTTCCTTAACAAAACTAATTCAACTTTTGTTTCTTAATCAGGGATTTATTGGAAGGGAGGAGAGTTTCATAAGATTTTAGAGTTACAACAGACAAGAGTTCAATTTTCTCAGCTCTCAAATGAGGGTGCTATGCCCCCAAGACATTTAGGAGTTTTCCAGATGTCACACTGCTAGAGGGTGGTACAGCTGTCACTGGAGCCTGTATTGAAGCTCTCTGGACTTAAGTCTCTAACAAAACAATTTTCCTACATCTTGATACACAACTGGTTAGACCAGGGGATTTCAGCAGACCTTTTCTTAAAGGATCAAATAGTAAAAATCGTAGGCTTTGCAGGCCATATGGTCTATGTCACAATGACTCCACCCTTCCCTTAGAGCATGCAGGCAACCGTAGATCTCAAGTAAAAAACTGAGTGTGGCTGCGTTCTGATAAAACTTTATTTACAAAAACAGGTGGCCAGAACCTGTGTAGTTAGCGAACGCTTACGTTAGGTACAGAGGAGACAAAGGTCCTCTTTGCCTTTGTATTTAACAGAAATATTTTTTCTTATTTTTTTGAGTCAGGGTCGTGCTCTGTCACCCAGGCTGGAGTGCAGTGGTGTGATTGTGGCTCACTGTAGCTTCTACTTAGGCTCAATAGATCCTCCCGTCTCAGCCTCCTGAGTAGGTGGGACTACAGATGCACCACCATGCCCAGCTAATTTTTAATTGTTTTGTAGCGACGGGGTTTTGCCATGTTACTCAGGCTGGTCTCAAACTCCTGGCTCAAGCAATACACCCACCCTAGTCTCCCAAAGTGCTGGGATTATAGGCATGGGACGCCATGTTCAGCCTATGCAAAATATTTTAATTTTTAAGATCTACATTATTTATTTATTTATTTATTGAGACAGAGTTTCACTCTTGTTGTGGAGGCCAGAGTGCAATGGCGCGATCTCGGCTCACTGCAACCTCCGCCTCATGGGTTCAAGCAATTCTCCTGCCTCAGCCTCCCAAGTAGCTGGGATTATAGGCATGTGCCACCACGCCTGGCTAATTTTGTATTTGTTTTTTTGTAGAGATGGGGTTTCACCATGTTGGTCAGGCTGGTCTCAAACTCCTGACTTCAGGTGATCCACCCACCTCAGCCTCCCAAAGTGCTGGGATTACAGGTGTGAGCCACCAGGCCGGGCCTCAAGTAGTTTATTTTTAAATAGTATGTAGTCACTTAAATACAGATTTAAGTGCTTTTCCTCAGACCCATAGAAGAGCTGACTGGATCCCAAGATGTGTCATTGCCATTTGTCCTCCCTCTCAGATTTTTGCTGTGTTAATCCTGCACGATTACTAGCACTGGGGGTATTGTGTTCCAGTTGTTGCTTATAGGACACAATGGCACATGCACAGACAAGACTTTCTTCCCCAAATATCAAAATGAGAGTGTATACTTTTCACTGTGTCAACATTAATTACTTGTAATTTGGCGTTCGATGTTATTTTCTATATTAATTTCAACACAATGGGATGAATCTAATTTGGAATGATAAGATTCATTTGCATTTAAATTGATATTTTAAGCATTCCCTGTGAGGAACAGATAGAATCCATGATTATAATTATAAGCATTGTTTCCAGGGCAGGTTTGTTTCCCTTTGGAAGGATTTGTAAATATGGTGCATCAAGTTTAATATTAATAATGGTGACACTGTAACACCAGGTTTCTCAAGAGATACTTGTGGACAGAGTGTCCATATTTTGAAAATTCTCTTCTAGTGGAACAGTGGATAAGCATAGCTCATTAGTTAAGAACATGTTCATGTTGGTTTTTTTCCTTTTTCTTTTTCTTTTTTTTTTTTTTATTTTTTCAAAATCTTTTTGATACTTAACTGAGGGGAAAATAACCTAGGTTAATTTTTCAGCTTGAAACTGCATGCTTTGAGAAATCAGATGGCCTATTGTTAATTGCATATAACACGAATGAATTAAGAGCATCAAGGGAATCATTCCTGCTGCTTTCTGTTGTTCTCTGTTTTCTTGGGATGGACAAGGCAGTCTTGGATAGAGAGGCTTTCTGTTTTTTGGTTGTGGCTATGAAGAAATATAGCATTTATCCCCAGAAACTACTAAAGAAGTACTAGGACGTGTTCATTTCCTGGGGAAATTGTCTTCTCTGTGGCACTGACCTACAGCTTTTCTTTCATAACAAAATGCTGGTGTTGACTGAGGTATAAATAAATTCTACTGTGAGCAGTATAAAAGGAGAAGCAAACAGACAGAGATAGGAGCTATGTGAGGAGAAGCATGGCCAGGAGAAGCACAGCAAAAAGACAGAGATAGGAGTTATGTGAGGAGAAAGCATGGCCAGGAGAAGCATAGCAAAAAGACAGAGATAGGAGCTATGTGAGGAGAAGCATGGCCAGGAGAAATTAAAGGCTGAAGGCAAAAGAAAAAGAGGAAAGCCGAGTGTTCAATCCTCAGCCAGTCAGTCATCTCACAGATACCTACTGACCACTCACTGTTCCAGCCATGGTGCTGTGCTGAGGATAAAGAGGTGAACAAGACAGGTCAGATCCCCGTGGCCTCATCCTCCTGGGGCTGACATTCTAATGGGGTAACACATGCAACAAAACAAAAATACAGAACCACAGACTATCTTAAGAACTAGGAAGTGGCTACACAGGCTGTGCAATGTAAGTTGAGACGGACTCAACTGTGGGAACAGCTAGTGTAACCGTCTTTTAAGCCTTGAATTAGGGAGAAACCTGGATTGTAGAGTCTGGCTCATTGTGAGCGAGCAGGACAAAGGCAGGACATGCTAAGTCCCACAGGGGGAAGGGGGAGAGCCACCTGTTCGTTTTAAGCACGGGAGTGATATGGTTTCCCCTACTTTGTTCTTTGTAACGACCTTTCTGCTTGTTTTTGGGATACTGCATTGCAGAGGGTAAGAGTGGAAGCAGGAAGCTTCTGTGGGGTCCAGGAGGGAAGTGATGCTGGCTTGGTCCAGGATGCCAGCGGTGGGAACAGAGAGGCAGATGTGCTGCCTAGCAGAGCTGGCAGATAGGGTGGCCGAGGCGAAAAAGAAGGGAGGAGCAGTCAAGGATGATAATGTTTAGCACGTTAGTCATTGTGACCATGGTGATGCCATTTGGTGAGATATGGTAGACTGGAGGGGGGCAGGTTAAATGAAGGCAGCACTACAGATGGTGAACTTCACATTTTGGTACTCACTGACTGTGTGAGCTAAGGCAAATCACTAGCCTCTCTGATCTTCAGTTTCCCGGCTGTGACAGGTGGATTAGAAAGTACCCACTTCACTGATTTAATATGCACATTAAATGTGATCATGCATATAAAACACAAGGCCAAGCACACAGTGAATACTCAACAAATTCTGGGAACTAATACTCCTGCTATTCCACAGAAATCAATGGAGAAATATCAGAACCACGACAGGGAGAAGAGGTGGGAGACAGCACATGGTTCTCATACTTTGTTAGCCAACAATCAACTCTCCATGGGAGGAGAGATGGATTTGCGAGTTATTAATAATCAAGTGAGCAACAAATCAAAACTCCCCAATAAAGCTGCCATGTAGTATAGGATCATTGTGACCGCTTATGAGTGATTAATTGAAGTGGTTATGAGCCTTGGCCATGGTTTTATTCACAGATAATACATTTTTTGTTGGTAAAGTGCCTGGCAAGAATTCCTGCAAGGTGCTGACTGTATCAAATGATTCAGCGCCCATCTGTCACTACACAGCCTCTACACAGGGACTGGCTCCTTTCCACCGAGTGTTCTGGAACATTCTTTACATGTTAGAGAAAGAATGTGTGTATGCTTGTGGGGTGTTGTGGAGAAAAAAGGGAGGGTGGTCCAACATCCATACCAGAATAGCTTCAATGCCCTGAACATTCTCAGAAGTTCCATTTAATGTCTATTTTTTGATTGATCAACAAAGACCCAGTGTTCATATCAGCCATATGAATAATTATTATACCCCTTTGATTCTGGAGACAATGAGAATCTTGTTGGGGATGACAATTATAGATGGGGAAACTGAGGACCATAAAGATCAAACAATGCATTTTTTTTTTTTTTTTTGGTTTGCAGTACCTCAATGGGAGTCTGTGAACTAGTGCTCTTTGAATAGCTTAGATTTACACTGAACTCCTTATTTAAAAAATTGGCAATGCTTGAGTTATAAAACATAATCCATCTCTTTCCATAGCTTAATGAAAACATCTCCTACACACTGTAATACATCTTATTCTTCTGCCTTGCAGAGCAGTTATTGTGGAGAGGTTGTGTGCATGCCACATGGAAAGTACAGACCTCACCATAATATTCCCGGAGATGTTAAGGAACATTGCTAAGAGCCAAAGCCTGGCTTCCTGTTCTTGGCTTCAGGTTTTAATTATTGGTTAGTAATTAAGGATTCTTTCTTTGTGAAAAATAATTTCCCGTAGGTTGGGAGTCAGCAGCAGGGTTACCATGGTGGAGAAGCTAATCTTATTTCTATGTCAGAGATTCTCTCTGCCTTGGCCACGTAGGATGGAAAATTCTGCCTTGCCTAAAGCTCTAGACTGCTGTAATGTAAGATCAGGATTCCTGGGAGCCAACCTGTGATGAAAACTTGTAGGCAAGTGATTTATTAAGGATGTGCTCCCAGGGGAAACCAGTAAAGGATTCTGGGAGGCAGGACAGGGAGGGCTTGGCAAGCAAGAAAGTGGAAAGAAAACTTAGAATAACACACTAATTGCCCCTTTTAATTTCATTTAAAAAATGCTTTCTGCAAATTCATATGTGTCCTTAAGGCAGGAAGGGAGGGGGAGGCTAGGAGAACAGACTTTGAGGTCTGACCACCTTAGGCTTGTGTTCTTCCCTGCTGAATTCTAGCTGTGCAATCTTGGGCAGGTGACTTAACAACATTGAATGCTTACTGAGGGTGTCCTATGAGCCAGAGGCAGTTCTAAGGGCCTTGTGTGCACTGCTGAATTGAATTATCACAATCACCAATAAGACCAGTATTATTATTAACCCATTTTACAGACAAGGAAATTGAGACACAGAGAGATTAACTTGCCTAGGGTACATAGTTAAGAAGCAGTTGGATGTGAGATTTGAATTCAGCGAGGCTGGCCCAAGAGCTCTTCTTCACTTCCTCACTAAATTTCTCTGAGCCTTTAGTTGCAGAAGAATTATTATTTATGAAAGGGCCGCATGTGGCAATAGGCAGAGTATACTTATTTTTGAGATAAAAGCAACCATATTAAGAAAAAGTAAAACCTGAAGAGTGGTCTATTTGTATTAATTCAGAAAGGCAGTAAGTCATTCAGTTTGTGCTCAAATATCCACTATGATCAAGAAGGTTGTGTTAGATTTTTTATTGCTGTATAGCAAATTACTATGAACATAGTGGCTTAAAACAACACAAATTTATCTCAGAGTTTCTGGATATGGGTTAACTGGGGCTTTTGCTCAAGGTCTCACCCGGCTGAAATCAAGGTGTCACTGGAGCTGTCTTATCTAGGGCTTGGGGTCCTCTTTCAAGTTCATTCAGCTGTTCGTGATTGTAGAAGTGAGGCCTCAGCTCCTAGGGAGTCCACCATTCCTTGCCATGTGGCCCTGTTCACATCACGGCAGTTGCATCTTCAAGGCCAACAGGTAAAATCTCCACTGCTTAGAATCTCTCTGACTTCTTCCTTCTCTGACCTGTAGATTCCCTTTTAAAGGGCTCACCTGATGAGTTCAGGTCCACCCAGGATACTCTTTCCTTTGATTAGCTTAAAGTCAACTGATTAGGAGCCTTGATTACATCTGAAAAAAATCTCTAACTGTGCCATATAATGCAATCTAATTACCTAATTGTAAGAGTGATATCTCATCATATTCACAGGTCCTGCCCATACTCAAGAGAGGGACTATACAGAGTGTTTACAATAGAGGGTAGAAATCTTGGGGGGGGGGGCGGCATTTTACAAATCTTCCTACCATAAAGTCTTTGTCTTCAAGAAAAAATGATTAAGAGATTTTAAAGGTAAGAATGGGCTCTAGCCAAAATGAAATTTAGAGTGCTCATGATTCTTTGACATAACTACCAAATTTATTGTCTATTTTAGAAGACTCCATGGCTTCAGAGTCTGATCCTTCTTAATTGAAGCCTGGGCATTGTTTCTTTGTCTTTGTTGCTGCTTCAGAAAACTGGAATTGGATGATGGATCAGACCTTCGGTCTCCATCAGATCCACATTTGCCCAGGCAATGATCCCATGTAGGTGTGGCTCAAGTGGACACACCCGCTTGGGCTCTGTTGCTTGGCAACAAGACCTGGGCAAGCAGTGTGGAAGACTGCCCACTTTGCTGTGGCATCAACCCACTACTCCCCTCCTGGGTGGGGGACATGGGTTCAGAAATCTGGTTAGGCCCATCTCAGACACCCAGAACTGTGGCTTTAAGACAGTACGATTGGGAAACAGGCGCATGAGGAGAGGGATAAAGTAAAATGGATGTCAGTTCAGCAGGCTCAGCATTGTTCAAAATGACTTGAATCACAGCTGCAGCCAGGGGTTATTGCCAAGTTAATTATTTGGAAGGCTTGGTCACCTAAGGGTTTTTGGTTCTCTGAGATAGAAACCCAAATAAAAAAACCAGTAAAATATTTCACATTTTGGGAATTCAGTGTGTATATACGGATAGTGAAGACAAAGAAAGGAACAAAGGCAGTTGAGAATAGTAATCTTTCAATTTTCTTATATTTGCATAAATGACTTTCTCGTGGCTTATTACGTAAACATTGCTACACTTTTTCTGAACAGGTATGTTTAGTGATAAATGGAATAAAATCCCAATAGTCTCATTAGAATCCTCTCATCTTTTCATCCATCCATCCCATCCATCCATCCAACTATCCATCCATCCATCCATCCATCCATCCATAATTCAGTCTTTTATTTATGAAGTCTGTCTTAATGATCTCTGTGGGGAATGAGGCCTCCGGTTCATTCTCTTGTGAGTAAAAGAGTTGGAAGACATTAACCCGGTCTTTAAGCTGCTTAAATTTAGTCAAAGAGATGAGAATCTGTCAAAGGGCTTTAGGGAATTTGGAGTAAGGAAATGACTTTTGTGGGCTACTTTTTAAGTCTAGGCTTCTAGGTGGAAGCAAATCTCCAGATGAAATCCAATTACCCATTTGTCTAGTATTGTATTGACGAATCTTCTAGATGAATTCGTACGCTGTATCGACCCAAGAAAACAAGTTCATCCCCCATGTAGTGAGCTGCATTCTTTTTTTTTTTTGAGGTGCTATTAGATACATATAATGTCTCTAACTTGATAAGCTGGGACAAGTAATATAAGCAACCCAAATTTTCTACAGATAACTGAAGTGATTTCTTTTTTCATTTGTTCTTCAGGAATCTCTCACAAATCCTTAAAGATAATCCTGTTCTTACGTTTTAGACTTTTTTTTTTTAGTAGATTCTCTCTTTTTTTAAAATTATTATTATACTTTAAGTTCTAGGGTACACGTGCATTTAAGTATCTTTCTCTAATTTTTTAGGGCCGACTTGCTTTTTCTAGCTGTTGCATTCCCATGTGAGTGGTGTTTTATTGCCAGGCTAGCACTAAGCATATTATAATGTAATTATACACTTACATGTGAACCCCCCAAGGTCAGGGACTAGATTTTTCACATTTCATAATCCAGGCCCGTAGTATAGCAGTTTGCGCACAGTGGGAAAAATACAGCTTTCTTAAATGCTGACTAAGTTCAATGAAACAAATGCTAGTCAACTGAACAACTTAAAAAAATAGATTGACCAGATATTTTCTTTGCTTTCAGCCATAGCTGTAAGTTTAGGTCCATACAAGTAGTTTCATTCTGTTAAGCAAGGTTTCATTTCTTCCCCGTTTTTCAAGCAAAGTATGTTCCTGTAAAAATAAACAGTTTCCTCTAGTACATGAGTTGCATTAAATGATAGTCATTTGACCGGTGGTCTGTCAAAGTGATTTTTAAAAACTCCCCATTCTCAGTATTCAGTCTGACCACCTGGTGACAAAGTGCTCATCATGATCCAGCCAGCATTCAAGAGCACATTGAAAATGCCAGCCCTTCCTTTCAATAAGAAACAAAGGTTATTTAAGCCTCAATTTCATATGAAATATTAATGTGCTTATTTAAATATTCATAGGCCTAAAAGCCAGAAGCAATGTATGTGATCAATACTTCATAACATTGGAGTCATTCGGGGCTGAGTACTGTGCTGGTTTCTTGCTGCCACTCTTTTATCACGGAGGCCACATGCCCCCTGGGTTCCAATGTGCACACTTCTGTCAAGCTCAAGGTACTTCCTGTGCTGGCAGCTCTTCTGAGCTCTCAGCAGGCACCCACTTCAGAGACAGTCACCTGTCAGGACCCATCTAAAGAATGGAAAAGTGCAGGAATGTAGGGGTGGGCATTTTTCTCTTACAATCACTTCTGTTGGTGAAATAGCAATCCTGGAGCATAAATAATGTTCCAAATTTTGAACTGAACCAAAGAACGTAATTTGTTCTCTCCTATCTGGGAACCTAATTGCATTTCCAGCAACTTGAGGGATTCTAGACATTATAGAAAAGAAACAGCTTGTAGTTATTTGCATGTGGATTATTCACCTCTCGAATCATATTCTCTCCAGGCTTGCAGCCATAGGACCTCAGTTAGGTTCCAGGGTCCTCTCTTTCCTTAGTATCATGCATGATGAAGGATGCAATGGTGGCATCCACCTATGGGGTGGTTGAGAACTAGGAATTACATAGGGGCTGTGCATGCTACAGTTTCTGATCATCATCGATAGAGGGTCATTATATAATTTAGTTCCTGGTATTACTTGCAATAATATTGGTGAATTAACATTTAATGCAATTTAACAAATATGTATTAAATGCTTGCTTAACTCTGTGATAAGTGTTAAGAGGGACACAAAACACATACAGATTACACACTTCCTTACAAAGAGCTTATGATCTAGCTGTGGTGTAGTCAAACATTATAGGTGAACTGTACTGTTGAATGAATGAATGATTGAATGCATGAATGAAGTGCCAAAATGAATGAGTAGGTTAACCATCAGAATCTTGGAGTGTTTTAAAAGAAATATACACTATGAGGCTTATCCTTAAAGACTTTGATTCAGTAGGTCTAGAGTAGGCCTAGAAGCCAATATTCTCTTCAGACTGGGGTACACCTCAAGTACTGTAGGAGGATGGAGAAGGGGGTCTAGCATGGGCAACTGTAACAGTTACTGCATAAAACAGCCATAATATGTCAACAGCATATAACAGTAGGTGTTTATATAGCTTACGAGTCTGCAGTTCAGCTGGCAGCCAGGTGCTCTGGGCTGGGCCCAGCTAGGCAGCTCTGCTGAGTTTGGCTGGCTTGCTTGTTTCTGTGTGTTGGCTGAGGTTTGGTGATTTTGGTGGGGCTCAGTGAGGTAGCTCTGTTTCTTACTGCAGCTCTGTAGGCCAACGTGGGTGGTGGTGCTTCAGGCTGTGGCAGCTGGGCAGCTCTTCTCCATGTCTCTTACCCTCCTCTAGGGTACAGCAGGCGAGCCTGGGAATGCCATTCTAACAGTGATGGCAGAGGCATGAGAAGGCAGTTGGGAGCACACAAGGCCTCTTAAGGCCTAGGCTCCAAACTGGCACAGTCAGTTCTAGATTATTCTATTGCTCAAAACATGTCACAAGGTCCAATCCAAAGTCAAGGGGTAGGAAATACACTTCACCCCTTTAAAGGGAGATTCTGCAGAGTCCCATGGCAGAAGCTGTGGTCTAGGGAAGGATGTGGAGTTGGAGTCAGTGCAAACTTCTGTATTTGTTGCACTCAAGAATTCTTGGAAAAGCTCCCGAAGAGTCCTGAATCTGGACAGATTCTCATCACAGGATCTTAGAGCTTCTCAGAGCATGACTCAGAGTTTCCAAGCTAGAAGATGGAGTGCAAGAAGTGGCCCATCCTCCCAGCCATCAGAACAGGAGCTGATGTCCCACCCTGCAATGGCTTAAATACCAGGAGATTTCCCTGGCTCAGAGAAAACCTCACTTGGGGAAGTTGCTACCTTATCATCCCTTTGCCCACCTTGGGAATTACCCTCACTTATGACTATCCTTGAATATTCATCTAGTTCTAAGGTCTGCGACAGGGAAGAAGATGCAGGTCATAAATCCCGCTTCCTTGGGGGCATCCTTCATTACATCCCTGGCCACGAGCAATGGGTCTTCTCCCTGCCTTTACCTTCTCTTTTCTTGGACGTTGTTTTCAAAGCCTTTGAGATTTATGCTGGTATCCTCTGCTTTTTGCCCAGTTGTCCTTTTCTTTTAATGGCCCTGAGTTCACTGGGAGGTCCAATGAACAACTGTACTGGTTTCTTGAGGCACACGCCTGCTTCTCCATCAGGACAACCCAAAATTGTGCAAAGTTGTAATCTCAACTCTTTCGAGACAGAAGGAAATGAATGCTTATTGAGCATCTATTATGTGCCAGGCCTGATATGCATATTATCTCAACGATACCTTGCAATGCTGACAAGACATCCATTTTGCCCATTTCACAGATGAGAAAATTAAGGTTCAAAGATGTTTGATATGCTCCTCTAAGGCTGCACCATGAGGTAGGGAGCCAGGAGTCATCTCAGCTTTGACTCAGTTTCCACTACTGCCAACTGTCAGAACCCTACCCTTGCAAGTGGGCTGTTTTCCAACTGTCAGCATATGCAACTCTGCTGAAGGCTCTGTCTTCAGGACCCTATTTTTGTTGTCTAGAGTGAATCATTCTATCTCCCCACCTCATCTCTACTCCTGGGTAGTGGCCTTCACCCAGTGGTCAACAGGAGTTGGTGGGTAACTCTGAGGCCCACTCGGTCCACACTGTTTGCCAGAATTCCCCAGGGAGATTGAGTTCCCATTGCCCTTGAGGTAATATGCTCTCTGGGCCACTCTCCCTTTCTAGCATCACTTTCCTCCTTCCCAGCTGGTGCTTCCTGGGATCTCCTCTCAAATGAATGACTTGCTTTCAAATCCTTGTCTCAGGGTCTGCTTCTGAGAAAATCCAGCACACAGCAAGAAGGCTCTCCTTGGATTCTACAGACCCACCAGCCATTTCTTGACCTTTGTAGCTTCAGCAAAGCTACCAAGCAGGAGACGTTCTACCCCACCCACATTCATGCCCTGAAAGCTGCCAAAGTCACACTCCACATGTTCTCAAAGAAGTCTCCCTTTGTTCCACAGACCTAGCAGAACCCCTGAGCTTGGGCCAGTACTGTGAACTCAGCCTGCAATCCTCACTGGATTGGGAGCTCACAATAAAGAGACCACGACCTCCCTGTCTGCCTGCCCCTCACCTGACAGTCATGTCTCACATGCCTGCATCTTTACTGACCTGCCGGCTTCTCTAGAGAGTGCCTGTGTCTTATTTATCTCTCTTCCTCTGGGGCTTGCACATAGCAGGTTCAATCCACAGCAGTTGTATTGACTTAGAGAAAATACCCAGTTTGTATAGCGAAGATGGGTAAAGGAGGCTGTAATTTTAACTTGGTCTAAAATAGTTTCTTGGCTAATACTTATTTCGTGTCATGACTATTGGGATAGAGAAAGAAAAATTTTAATTATTTGGAATAGTGAACTTTTACCAGTGGGACTGGATCCCTCCAGTGAAATTCAATCATAGAACAATAGAGTAATAATCCAAGTGGCCGTTATTATCCTTTGCTACCAACACTCAACAGGCTTAGTGTAGATTTGTTGAATTAGATTAACATTAACAACTTACATTTATATATTGATTTGCAATTTTCCAAGTATTTTATTCTCAGTTTAATGGAAAGAAACTGGACTACCAGCATGCGCTGTTTCCTCTCTTAATATACAGAATAACCAAGCTTTGAGAATAATTCTGCTTTCAGAAACATTTTGGCTGGTTTGATTATAAAGTAATTTTTTGAAGAGCCTCGGGTAGAGTTTTCAGTTCTCACTGAAAAGAAATCAGTAACCACAAGGAGTTTTTTTCAACATAGAACATGTCTATTTATTTTAACTTTTAATGAATTTCCAAGGCATCTCTGGGGCAGACGTTGCTACATCCCCCTTCAGCCTGACACCCTCAGGTCCCTGGTGAGCTGCAGCTGTCTGTACCTACACCTTTGCCCAGGGCTTTTCCCCAGGCTGTGGGGAGGTAGGAACTTCTTTTGGGACAAGCCCTCAACCAATGACTGATGAAGTTGGCACATAAATACCCCAGCTTCTTGAGGCATCACATCCCAAGGGGGATCACTCTGGCTCACATATTCTATGCTGTCTCCCAGAGTTCCCCAGTGGGATTAAGCCTCAGTGCCCACCGTGCTGTCTTGTTTGATAACTGCCCCATTTACGAGCTACCTTTCCTTCCCGGATTCATTCCCTCTCCTCTACCCCGGCTTCCTGGAATCCCCTTCCAAATAACCTACGTGTACTCAAACCCCCCTTGCTTCAGAGTCTGCTTCTAGGGAAACCCAAGCAAAGACATCGCCAAGTAAAGGGCACCAGGCTGGCTCATCCCTCAGAATGAGGGATGTCAAAGGGCACCAGGCTGGCTCATCCCTCAGAACCATTAGGTCACTTAACAAGGTGTGAAGCTGCCTGTTAATTCTCTGCTCAAACAATTTTCGAGCCTATCACTGTCTACTGGTTTTATTGCTCTCCTGGGCTGGTCTACTCTATTTGCTGTCCTCATTGTGTTAATGATAGTGTAAAATTTTTAATTAAAAATAAAGAAGATGAATGTGGTTAGTAGCTCCGAAGTTGCCACTCTGAACTCTACACAGGGTGAGAGACAGACACTGTGCTGTTAAAAACCAGCTAGTTTGGGCCCTCTGCTGGGGAATCGAGCATGAGATATTTAGGTGTTCAGTTTTCTCATCTATACCAAAGAGGCAGAACATTTTCACAGCCATATGTAAATATATATAATTTCGTTGTCAGCTTCCAAGTGTTTGATACAAGTTGAAGACTCAGACTTTGCTCTGAACGCAAGTTATCAAGATGTGCAGTTTTGTACAGAAATCAAATTTTCTGTTCAATTCCTAGGTCTCATCTAGTTTAAGTTCAGCATAGACATTGTCATCTCTTCAATAACATCCTACCAGTGGCCATCAATCATCCTCTTGAATATTTTCAGGTAGGAAGAATTTGTTACTTTCATTAATTTACTAATATTTATTTATTTATTATTTTTTGAGATGGAGTCTCCCTCTGTCGCCCAGGCTGGAGTGCAGTGGCGCGCTCTTGGCTCACTGCAACCTCTGCCTCCCAGGTTCAAGTGATTCTCCTGCCTCAACCTCCTGAGTAGCTGGGACTACAGGCACCTGCCACCACGCCCGGCTAATTTTTTGTATTTTTAGTAGAGACGGGGTTTCACCATGTTAGCTAGGATAGTGTCGACCTCCTGACCTCATGATCCACCCACCTTGGCCTCCCAATAATTTACTAATCTTAATCACTAGACAGTTCTTCCTTTGACTGAATTAAAATCTTCCTTCTGTGGTTACCACCCATTGGTGGGAATTTTCTTGGGAGAAATTACTGAACAAGTGGAATGCCTTGTTTTACCAGGAGAATCTGAAATATTTGAAAACATACTCTAATGTGCCTGCTTTCTTTTTTCCAGGAAAAGCTTTTCCAGTTCTTTCAGCTGTCCTTAGCATGGTATGGCTTGGCCATGTTACCGTCTGCCATCCCATCTCCCTCTTACAGTGAAACACCCATTGGAAACAACCTAATTGTTCAACAATTGGAGATGAGCTTGTTTAAATAAATTACAGCATAAGCTAATGCCATGTAGCCCTTAAAATTATGCTTTGAAAGATTTTGAATAACATAAAACTGTTTATGGCACATCAAGCAGAAGGGAAGAATGTGCAAGAAGAGCTGAATTTCATTAAAAATAGACACACAGAAATTTAAGGCCCAAAATATGTCAAAATATTAAGAATGGTGGTATTACGGCTAGTT
Organism: Papio anubis; assembly: GCF_008728515.1. Taxonomy (NCBI): domain Eukaryota; kingdom Metazoa; phylum Chordata; class Mammalia; order Primates; family Cercopithecidae; genus Papio; species Papio anubis. The sequence goes on from NC_044991.1 coordinate 40,997,980, forward strand.
TTGAATCTGTTTTATGCTTTTGCAAATTTTTTGACAAATAACATGCATTCATTTTTTTTTAATCAGAAAAAATGATGTTCTTAGGAAAGAAAAGAAGAAAAAAGAACTTGAGACTCACAGAACCCGTAGAGTTCTTCAGGTATATTCCGGTATTGCAGATCTCAGAGGAGCTGGCACGGCTCAATATGGAGGCTTCGCGTTCCAATTTCAGATGAAGGTTTTGGCAGATGGATCACATCATCCACTAACATTGTACCTGCAGCTCACTGGAACCCCGGAGGACTCTGGCCCCATATGAATGACTATCTTTTTCGAATCTGGCAGCTGGAGTTGGGAGCAGCCTGACAGGAACTGCCTGGGCTAGGCAGGGAGAAGGGAAGGATGCAGAGGTCGGTCTTCATGTCTTAGGCCTTTGTGGGGTTATGCTATGCACAGGAGACAGGCCTTGCGCCCTCAGCTTTCCAGCCCAGTGGGTGCCACCCCACCTTGAAGTCCTCCAAGTGGCAAGATGATTGTTTCTCCAAGGATGGTTTGGGAAAGTGAGCAGAACTCCACGTGGCTGCCCTGCGAGGCACTGGGTCCTGGAGATGGAGGGAACTGTGGAGAATGTCAATGCTTCTGTCTGCAGAGGGTGGAGTGGGGGATAGCCCTCGGAGGGAGGACCACTGATCCTGCAGGTCATGATCTCTGCCACACTTGCTGTCTGTAAGGAACGGCCCCAGATACATCAGAGCCTTGGAGAAAATGCAATGCAGCGCTTCTCAATCCCCTGCCCGACACATCTCCAGGGCCCTGCGGTTATGGAGGAGGCAGGGAAAGGTGGAGGCACTAGTGGAGTCAGTCAAAGTCAGGCGGAGGCAGCAAGGACTGTGTCCAGGGCAGTGCCTTTAAGGAAGTGTACGAGAAGACCAGCAGACAGCTCCGCTCATGTGTTCATTAGGGAAGGCGCCATGGGGAGACAGGGAGAAGGACTGTTTCCTTAGACTCCACACACAGGACTGCTAGGCATGGGCAGTTTACAATGGTCTTCTCCATAGACATGGATTATTATCATTGCTGAGAATATAGCTTTGATTCAATTTCTGTCATTTCTCTCTGGGGCCACATTGGCTGGACTCTGCCAAGGATTCATTTAATAGTTTTTCCTAATATTAAAAAAGATGCTCCTCTCAATTTATTCTCTTCCAGATTTATAAGATCCCTTCAATGCCCTGTTTCTTGTTGCCTAGTGCACGAAATACATGGAATATTCCCACTTTCTTTGTGCAATGTAAATACACTCGCCTTCCAGGACAAATGACCCAGACTAGTGACCTCCAAACACTTTTTGCTGGGTAACCATCCTTTCTCTTATGCAAACCCTTGTTCTCTAAATGAGTCTCTTCAATGACTAAGATAACATCTAGATCTGGAGGTCTCAGAAGTATAGCTTAGAAATAGTTTGGATAATTTTAAGTGAACACACCAATGCTTGAATCTTGTACTCTCCGGGGCTAAAATAAGTGATCGATTCTGTTTAAAGGGCTTGTGGGTTTCATCAGGAAAGAGCGTGTGACTTGCTGAGTCAAAAATTAGAGTGTGTGGTTCCAGCCCCTCAGGGCTTTCGGTGATTCTCTGCTAACATTGCTTATTGCTAAGGGAGAGTAATGCTCAATGTTATGGGGGAAAGGCAGTGGAGTGGTCATAAGTGACATAAATAATCAAAAAAGATAACATTCTTACTTTCATAAAGCTAGGGCTGTAATGTGAGTCGCTGCAGCTTTTGGCTTTTTGCCTTCAATTTTATCCAACAAGAACCCAAATGGCTCATTTCCACCCTTCAATTCAATATCATCAGGTAGAGCTGATTTAAACCTTGCCAAGTCTCTTTCTTCTTCCCCCTCCCTGTACCTACTTTCTTGGCACTCTGTTCTTTCAGACGTCAGGTTTCTTTCTTCTCTCAAAGCCACTGCCTTTGCCTGCTGCCAGGCCACATGCTTTGTCCATTTGCTTGTCGCCTGAGCTGTGGCTCCAATGGGATGGACAGTTCCAGTGTGGCTGCCTACGTGGTTGTCTGTGTGTGCATGCATGTGTGCCTATGAGTGCACGTGCATCTTCTTTTGTACTTATGCGTGTGTGTATGTTCCTGTGTGTGTGTTCCTCCATGTGTGCATGCATATGTTCCTGTAGGTGTACTCATGTGTGCGTGTGTGTGTGCATGTTCCTGTACTTGCATGCACGTATATAGACAAGCACACATGTGCATGTTCGTAATAGCCAGGGGTACTAGGACATTTAAGATGCATCTGTTTCCCCACCAAAGTTGGCTTGTACTTACATAGTTGGAGGCCAGGTCCGGGTGGAGATAGTCAATCCCTGGGAAAAGACAACAATAACACAGGAACCAAAGGTTAATACCTGCCACTGTGTCCTCAGGAAAGCTGCCCATGAAAGTGCCCTCTTTATGGGGCTGGTGCCAGAAAGCTTGCCATGGGGGTGAGTGCCCCGTCACAAAGCTCCCAGCCTTGCACCTCCCTTCTGTGTGGAGGTGGGAAGGTGGGCTGCACTGCCAGAGCAGAGAGACAGCTGCCCCAGACACGCTTGAGAGTGAAGCCAATTAGAGTTTGAGGCTCAAGGATAACACTTCTGACATAAATGTCAGCACTAAGGGGCTTTGTGACAGTGAGATGGATGGTTCATCAGAGCACTGATCTAAAAGAGATTTGTAGAAATCTTGACATTTTTAAAGCATCAACTGGCATTTCTCTGAAATGAAACTGGCCCTGGGGAGGAAAAGTGATTATTATTTAACAGGGCATGGACAGCAATGGATTAGGAGAATGTACTCCGGCATGGAAATAATAAGAGAACATGGCTGGGCGGGAAAAGCCATTAGGCAAAGGGCAAATGGTTTCCAGTGAGGTGTTGCTGGTTGGGAGCTGAAGCTTGTCTCTTCAGAATGTGGCTTTCCAGGAAGCCTGAGGCTTGAATGTCTCGGCAGGAGCCCTGCTTTCTCCTGAATGGTGGCCTGTCTTGTTGCCCAGTAGTCATTCCAAGGGTAAAATCATGGGCTATGAGCACTGCTGAGTTCCATCAGACCCTTGGACCTCAGAAAGCATCATGAAACTTCAAGGGCGATTGAAAAGCTCTCATTTGGGTTTGCAAAACCACATAATTTTTGCAGCAGTTACATCTGAGCATCTAGCCCTCCAAGAAACAGGGCAGGTTCTTGACACCATCTAGCATAATTGTTACAAATGTAGGTTTTTGGAGTCAAAGACAGGCATTTGAGTCCCAACCACCCTGATAACTGCCTGCAAGACTTCAGGTAAGTTGCTTAGACTCTCTGTGCTAGTTTTCCTTTTTCACCAACTGGGGGTGAGAACAATGTAGGGACTAAAGAAACGAATGCATGTGGTATGCTTGGCCCAGCAGCTGGTGCATTTAATAACTACATGGGGATACAGATTCTAAAAGCCAGAAGTATCATTAAATACTTGCCAAAGCTGCTATCTTCACTGCATGCTTACCAAGGCTGGGCCACCATTAGGAATTTGCTTTCCCAAAAAGAGCTTGTATTAGGATGCATATTTCTAAAAAGGAATTTTGCTTTTTTTTTTTTTTTCCGGGTTATACAATTAGAAACTGTACCGAGAGTCACTAATCTACAGTACATGTGTTAGGTTTTATTGTTGATTTCGATAAGTGAAGCAATTGCTGTCACTATGGCTGCTTTCTATAGCTTGGGAGACTATAGTCCCCACCCCAAATCATTATGCCTCTCCTCCCACTTGCCTCCTGAGGTCTTCAGAGGGAAAGGCATCAGATTATTTAAATACTAATATTTTAAAAAGTTGTTAACCCTTGTTCTGGATCCTAATTCAAAGATGGTCAATTTTGGTCAGGCATGGTGGCTCACGCCTGTAATCCCGGTGCTTTGGGAGGCTGAGGCAGGAAGATTGCTTGAGATCAGGAGTTTAAGACCAGCCTGGGTAACATAGTGAGACCCTGTCTCTGCAAAAAAATAAGGACATCACTGCACACTAACCTGGGAGACAAAGCAAGGCTCTGTCTCTAAAAGAAAGCAAACAAACATCCCAAAAAGCAAATCAAGAAACATCCCCCCAGGAAAATGGTCAGTTTAGGCTGTGGGGTGAAGTTGGGGATGAGCATAGGCTTTGAAATCAGTGGATCCAGTTCCACTCCAGGCTTAGACATTAACACTTGTGTGGCTTTAGCCAAATGACATAATCTCTCTGAGCTTTAGTTTCCATGTATTTGAAATGGGACTATTATTTACTTTGCAAAGCAGTTTTCAAGACTAGAGACAATTCGTTGAAAGTCTTCAGCTTATAGGAAACACTTAATACATCCTATTTCTTATCATCATTAGTCCTATCATCTACCACATCTCTGGGGTAATGTGGATATGCAGAAGAACGGAAACATTAAAAAACATCCACTGGGTTTTAGCATATTGTATTGAAATTAAATTAAATTATTTGTTAAGATAGCTTAAATTTTGTGAACTTGTTGGGTAAAAAATTTTGATAATTTATACCTAAATATAAATTATCAAAAATATAATTTATTTTTAAAATAAATAAATATAAAATTATAATAAAATATTATATAGTAAAATATTAAAATTTAATAAAATATTACAAATATAATTTATATTTTAAATATTTATATTTTAAAATATATCCTCTGGATGTGTCTTCTTTTACACTTTTATCTGGATCACACAAACTTATCTAGATAAGTGTAAAAAAAGACACACCCAGAGAATATATTTTCCAACAGGAAGTCAATTTTTAAAACATGGCTTCATGTTCTGAGAATGGAAGCTGTTGAAGAGAAAAATCCTCCAAGAAATAGTAGTGTCTTCTCTGTCAAGGGAAAATATTGGAGCAAGGAGATAATTTGAGACCAGAAAGAAATTAGAATTAAAACAAGATAAAGTTAGCCTAATTAAAATAAACGATCTTCAATTAGGTTAAGAGGAATACTAAGTGTTAAGTTAGAACAGATACAGACCTTGGTCTGAGAAAGAGAGAGTGATTGATACGACTGTGATGGACAACAAACACGATTCAGAAAAAGTAATAATGCACTGAAGAATGGAAAATAGTAATTTGGTAATTAGATAGTACTTTAATATTTTTGTATATTTGATTATTTTTTAAGGTGGGAGGTACTAAACACATCTTCCTAATCAGCTTATTTTTAATTCTTACAATATTCTGATATTCATTCTTATATTTCATGCTTTTGTTTATTTCTCAACAGTGAATGCCAGGCATAGTGTCGGTCCTGGAAAAACTCAGATGATTTAGACATAGAACCTGAGTTGTACAACTATCTATGGCTCACAGCCTATGGGGGCACCGACGAATTACCAGCCAATCATAATAAAAGTGGCACAGAAATGACAAATACTTGGTTATAATTTTATTCATAAATCATTAGTATCCTATCATCAATTTGAAACTTTTCAGAAAGTCTAATCCACAATAGTCCCAATTCTCAGGAAGCTGTGACAGTCCTGGAGACCTCAAGGAACTAGAAAGGAGTTCCATGTGCATATTCCTAGTTAGAATATTAATAGTTCACTTGAGATGCATAGCATGTCAGAGCCCTGGCCCTGAGCTCCAGTTCTTTAACCCTAACCCTAACCCTAGAGCCTCGGGGCCCAGGCAGAGAACTGCCATGGGGTGGGGCTACCATAGAAAACTCCCACCAGAGCAATGCCCAGTGGAGCTGTGGGGGTGGGACTGCCCTGAGACCTCAGAACTACAGAGCCACTAACATGTGATTCCAGTGTGGGAGAATGGCAGGCATGAGACTCCACCCCATGAGAGCTGCTGCTTGGGCTGTGCCCAGTGAAGCCATGGGGGCGGGGTTATTAGGAGCCTTGGAGGCCCAGCTCCCATCCCAGTGTGTCCAGAAGGTGCGACATAGAGTCAGAAAAGGTTACTCTCAAGCCTCAGAGTTTATGTTTGCCATTTTGGATTTTGGCCTTACTGCAGACCTGTTACTCCTTTCTTCTTTCCTACTTCTCCCTTTGGGAATGGGAATATACGTTCTACGCCTGTCTCACCACTGTATTTTGGAAACATGTAACTTGTTTGATTTTACAAGTTCACAGCTGGAGAGCAATTTGCCTCAGGATGAATCGTACCTTGACTTTCACCCATCTCTGATTTAGATGATATTTAGATGAGACTCTGGGCTTTAGACTTTCATGTTGGTGCTGGAACAAATGAAGACTTTTGGGGCTACTGGGCTGGAATAAGTGTATTTGTATGTGAAGGACACAAATTTTTGGCGTGGGAGTGGGTAGGGTGAAATGCTGTGATTTGAGTGTTTGTGTCCCTCTAAAAATATACGTTGAAACTTAATCCTTAGTTGCAATAGTGTTTCGAAGTGGGGCCTTTAGGAGGTGCTTAGGTCGTGAGGGCTGTGCCTTCGTGAATGGGGTTCATGCTCTTATAAAAGGGCTTGAAGGAGAGAGTTCATCCCTTTGTTACCCCTTCCGCCAGGGGAGGACACAGTGTTTGTCCCCTCCACAGGATGCAGCAACAAGGGGCCATCTTGGAAGCAGAGAGCAAGCCCTTATCAGATACTGAATTTGCGATTTCCCAGCCTCCAGAAGTGTGAGAAATACGTTTCTGTTACTTATAAATGACCTCGTCTAGGGTATTTTGTTATAGCATCAGGAACGGACTAAGGCACATTGTAAACATCCACAGCCAACCACCTGGAGTCCTGTCGGGGCAGGGTAGAGTTTATAGCCATTCTGGTGAGTAAGACCTCAAGACCAAATTATAGTAAAGCACAACATGTTGGCACTCTTTTTGACTGTCCCAACTGAGCTCCAGTGGTAGCCAGCACCAACCACCAGCCCTGGGAGTGCACCATCATGGATGTGCAGCTCAGCTGGGCCTTCAGAAGACTGCAGCCCAGCTAACATCGCAACCGCATGAGCAACACTGAGTGAGCAGTGCCCAGCCAGGCTCTTCCCAGGTTCCTGTGCCACAAAATCATCATCAAAGATAAATAGCGACTTTAAGCTGCTAAGTGTTGGGGTTGGATAGGGTTTGGCTGTGTCCTCCCCCAAATCTCATCTTGAATTGTAGCTCCCATAATGCCCATGGGCATTGGGGGGACCCAGTGGGGGATAATTAAATCATGGGGGTGGTTTCCCCCATACTGTTTTTGTGGTAGTGAGTAAGTCTCATGAGATCTGATATAAGTCTCATGAGATCTGATGGTTTTATCAGGGGAAACTTCCTTCACTTGGCTCTGATTCTGTCTCCTGCCCGCTGCCATGTAAGACACGCTTTTCATCTCCTGCCATGATTGTGGGGCCTCCCCAGCCACATGGAATTGTGAGTCCATTAAACCTCTTTTTCTTTATAAATTACCCAGTCTGGGTATGTCTTTATCAGCAACGTGAAAACGGACTAATACAGGATTATTTGTTACACAGCAAAAGTAACTGGAGCAGCCACCCTGCTGGACCTTCCTACTGCTTTTCTATGTGATGCAGAGTTCTAAATTTCTCAGAAGGGTGTGGGTGACTGTCTGGTCCTCAGGCTTGAATCTTTACTCACATGAATGAGGCCCCCATTCACAAAGTCTCACCAGGAAGGCAGAGCAAAGGATTAGGTTTCAAGTACCAAGAATGGTGGTTAGAGTTAGTTGTGAGACTTTGGGCAGTTTCTTGTCTCCCTAAACCTCAGTTTCTTCATCTGTAAAATGGGGATTATAATAATACCAACCTTAGGGAATAACTGTGGTTGTATTTCCAAAATGCTAAGCAGTGTCTAGCAAATAGTGATTACTCAATAAATGTTAGTTGTTTTTACTGTTAGTTGTTTATTCTTACTTCAGTTTGAAGCTCCCTCTGACCTTACCTCACTGGCCTTCCATCTCACTTCCTTGGCTCCATCTGATAATGGCTAAGGGTCTTGACCCATACCTTCTCTGATCTTGTGTGATCTTGAGAACCAGCCACCTGCTCTGAATTATTCTTGGGCTGGATGACCCTTGTCCATCCTTGTATCTTGTCATGATCACATTCCATTTTCCAGGTCAAGTTCCGAACTCTAAACAATTCCATTACAGTAAAAGGGATGACGTTGTCATCATTAAGTGGGGTCCTTGCTAACGTTTACATAAGTGAAATGTCCTAGTAGACCCTTAAGAAATAATTTCTGCCCCTTTGGACAGCAGCTAACCATGGAGGTCCTCTCCTAGTGATATGTAGCATGTGGAAATGATGTTGCTTTGCACCTAAGTGAAGGCAAGAGATATTTATTGAGCATCAATTGAGTCACTGGATCCAGCAGACAGGATGATGGCTGAGTTTGGAGTTGGGCAACCAGAGATGGGAGGGCGGCTATTAAAACTGGCTGTCCACAAATTGAAACTTCTCCACGCAGATGATTGAACATTTGCCACACAGGCCAACATATGGAGAGACAGTGTTGATAGAATATGACATTAGTTTTGCCCTTAGGTATCAGGGTTGGCATCTGTGTCTCTCTGTAACCTTAGTTTGGAATATCTTGCCAAGAAAATATCTGGGACATGGCACCATACCATTCATACGTGCAGGTCGTTAAGAGAGAGAATACAGTACTGGTGTTGCCAGCCTTCCCGGTTCTAGCTGTGAGGGCAGAGATGGCCAATTACATGGCAAGAGGCTGCTGAGCATCTGTCTTTGTCCTCACCATGTGGGGAGCTGCCCTTGTCCCAAATGTGCTCATTTTGCTATTCAGCAGTGAACTTGGAGAATGGCTTGGTCATCATACTTTTCTTCAGTTATCATACTGAATAGCATGTGATGCATTAAAAATGGCCACAAATTCAGAGTTTATTTCCTTTCCACTTGAATCTGGATTGGCCCTGGGACCATTCATCCAATGTAAGTGGCAGAGTGACCAGTGCCCATTCCAGGTCTAGCCTTTAAGAGGACTGGCAGCTTCTGCTTCTTCTCTTTTGGAATGCCTACTCTTGGGAGTCCTGAGCCACCTGTAAGAAATCCATCTACCTTGCTGGGGGCCTCATGTGAGAGGAGAAGTCCTCAGACTCCATGGAAAGGGAGGGAGGCTGAGCCATTTCAGCCTCCCAGTGGAGCCTCTAGTTGACTCCAGCCTCAACTGCCTTCTGACTCTACCTGCATGATAGACTCCAGTAGAACTTGCAGAACTGTCCAGCTGAACTCCAGCAACCCACAGAACTGTGAGAGATAATAATATGGTTGTTTTTTTAAACCACTCAATGTTGGGATGCTTCGTTCTGCAGCAGTAATTGACTACAACAAAGAAGAAACCAGGGATTGTAATTGGGGGGCAGAGTTTACTTTTTTGGGAACCCGAAGGCCATTAATCAGCTGAAGAAAGAACATCAAATGAGAAATTCTGTGGGGACTTTCTAAAGGGCTTGCCTTTCCATGTGGAACTGGGTCAGGAGCCAATGACTTTAGGAGTCAGTCAAGGAACTTTCAGTTAAAGAATTCTGAAATGGGCATCTACAGGACTCTTGGAGTTTTCCTAAGAGCAGAGCAATGTGCATATGTTGGCACTTTAGTGCCACTTTTAGGGTGGCTTCTGTGATCCCCAGCTGGGGATACCCGGTAGATACGCTGTTAGAATTGGTTATCACAATATCTTCTAGGTAGGTTTCCCCCAAACCCTAATGCATCTTTTTCCTGGGTGAGCTGGCCTGAACCCCTTTGGAACAGTTTCCAAGAACAAGTGTTAGAAAGGAAGAAACATTTATAAACTTCTGACATCTGAGCACACACACTCTCATGCAGGGCTCCTTTCTTCTTGTGAGAGCCCTTGGCCTCTGGAGGAAGGTGTTACAGCCACTTAAAAATGTCTCATACATCAGAAAACATTGAGGCATTGTTTTTATGTTGATATTTAATGAGCCAACACAAGACAACACAGGTTTTAAGCAGGCTGGCTCCTCTTGGTTTCCTCTGTCGTTTCTGCTTCAAAGCTTTACTTTAAGGAACGTAGTGTTCTGTGCTTTGAGGATCTTCAGATGGGAAAGGCTCCATTGTTTCATCTCTGTGTAGCCTTTGTATATAATTGGATCAATAATGCACAGTGGAGCTTTTTGCTGGCGGACCCAGATGGGTGATGGAGGGCAATAAGACGTCCCCAGTGAAACGACTACAGGCAGCGATTCTCCACAGGGCCAAGGACGTGTGTAGTTGGAAAAATGCCAATTCATCAAGCCCATTGGTTTTCATATCACAAACTATAGAAAATGAAGCCCTGCTAAGTCTTTGGTAGGCTCGCAGGATGAATAACATGTAAGGAGTGTCTGTAATAAAAGGTTATCAAAGGCTACTTTACAAGGGTTCATTCTGAAAGCAGCAATAAAGTCAAATTTCCCCAAGCTCCAATCCTGTTACTGAAAAGCTGTTTTATGGATGTAGAGTCGCACTAATGTGACTTTCTCTGATGATGAAAATGGAATTGAATTTCAGCAGCTGCTAGCCCCATGTGGGTATGAAGAACTTGAGGCTAGTGTGATTGAGGAATTGAAATAAAGTTTTACATTTTATGTTGCTTTAATTAATTAAAATGTAAAATTAAATAGGCACATATGGCTAGTGGCGACTACATTGGATAGTGTGGGTCTAGATAAATTGATGGTAAATATGAAGAGATTTAGAGGACATTTTAAGGTAAAGTGTAAGCAGTAAGAAATTATGGTTGAGTGACAGGCAGCTTTCATGTATTCATTTGTTTAGTTTATTATTTATTTATTCAAAAAATATTTGTTAAGTGCAACCTCAAGTTTGAGGACCACTGATTGGAAGAAAGGTGAAGATTTGGTCACACTGCAGTGTGGTCATAGGCCCAGTATCTTGCTATTCCATCTCTGGTTAGCATCTCCAAAACAGTACCACTTTTATCGAAAGGCAAGCAAAGGCACGCTTATTTCCAAATGATACACAGGCTTCAAAATACTCACCATCATCCATAATTCCAATGGTAACACCCTTCCCTGTGTATCCCAGCTCCCAGGCTTCAGCCACATTCAAATCAAGGCCAGGAGTGCCATCGGCTTGGCCAGTATTGATCTGGTACAGGAATTTCAAAGCAAAGAATGGTATCAGTTTGGTGTTGTAAAGCACCCATATACATATTTACTTGACATGCTCTATAGCCATCTAATATTCCAGGACAAGCTCAAAGGCCACTTCCATGAAACAGTGCTTTTGGGTGTCCCTCCTAACCTACCTATAGCGTTTCTTCTCCTTTTTTTTTTTTTTTGGGTATAAACACTTAGCGTTTTCTGTTTTCTGTAAATTTGCAAACATAGTTTCAATCCCCTCATATCTTATAACTAGATCACTATCTTTAAACTTTTTCTATAAAAGAGCTGCTATTACAGGAAACCTTCCCTGATTTAGAATTAAATGCTCACTTTCATACCTCTTTGTTTATACCTCATGTTTTGAATTTACAGCATATTTTGGATTATTCTTATTTGCATATAACTTCTTACTAAATAACAATATCTTTTGCAGGAGGTAACATGTCCTAGTTAATCTTTGTAATTTCAGTGCCACCACACTAAGTCTTGTTCAAAAGTATTTGTTGAACTGAATTAAAGAAAACTGGCTCACCTTTAGTGCATGTGCTAATGCTGAAAAATAAATCCTAAAGCTCCTCATCCTGGCCCCCAAAAATATTTCAGAAGAGAAAGAAAGGAAAACAAAGAGCAATTCCACGTTAACATGTTCATTCCCATCTTTTCATGCGTCTTTGTACTGTGTAGGTTTTCTCCAGGATGGATTGTAAAAAGAATAATAAAGTCAGAACTTGTATTGGCAAAAGCCCACAGTGATCAGTGGCTATTGTGATATTGCTAAAACATTGTGTGATTGTCATTAGGGCTCTTTAAAAAATTTACCGTGCTCTTTCTTCTAGAGACATGTTAAGACTATACCTCTCCACCTACTCTGAAGTTAGAATGGCGGATGACTAATTTTGGCCAATGGCATGTGATCTCATGTGCCATTTTTCACATCCAGGCAGAAACTTTAAGAGGTTCTTTTAAAAATTCTATTACCCCTTTTCCTTGCTGAGGGGCTCATGAAAGCAGTGTGGGAATGGAGCTCAGATGGAGGTTGGTCAGCCTGCGTTTCTGAGCAATTATGAAGCATGGGCTGTGTAGCAAAAGTGAGAAACAAGCCTTGCTTTTGATAAGCTACCGTGATCTGAGGGTTGTTCATTATTGCAACAAACCTAGCCTATCCTGACTAACACAAATACACTCATTCAATTACCCATATTGAATTTTCGGACTTCTATGCCAAAAAGCATAAGGCAGAGTCAAGCTCTGCAGCCCCAGGAGGGAAATTGTGATGAATTCCTGTAATGTAGCCGTCCGCAAGGCTGTAATTTAGTTCTCTCTCTTGTTCATCACTTTTTAATCTTAAATAAAATAAAGTTTCATTCACATTTACAAATTAGTCACTCCCATTTTCTGTCAATATGCCCTGCAGTTCAGCTTGGTTTGGAGTCACTGATCCCTTTTTAAACATAGCTCGGCCAGTCCAAATGGATCATGATGAACTGTTGGTGACCCACAAAATGCTCACTTCACCAGACAAAATGGGTTTTAGTGCCTCCAAGCCTTCATCAGTTAAGCCCCATGGAATTGATTTCCTGCCATTGTTTTAGGAAGCATTAATAGATGCTCTTTTTGCTACTTTAGTCTCCAAGCTATCTTGCTAGCCCCTTGGGAAGTCATTGGATCCTTTCTTTCAGGCCTGTGACTTCATTATGTCCCCTGTTACTCTGTCTGTTGAGACCCCTGCATTACTCTTCCCAGACCTCTGATTTGACTTTTATATAGTTTTGCAAGTCTTCAGTTATACACTGGTGCACTTTTTCAGAATCAAAGAGAATTCCATCAGTTGTTGGTCATAGCCTGGACCCTAGGAGACCAGGGCTACTCAGCAGTTCCAGAAGAAAGCAGATTAGAGAACTAGATGCACAGGTCGTGACAGAAAATCAATACATATGGAAGGGGACAGAGAGGGTCACTGAGTTGGATACTGGCTAACATCCTAGTGAATAATGAGGATACAAGAATACATCTTTTATCCAGAGTCTCAAGATGAGAAATGTCCAAAAGGACATAAAGACACTCACCAGATACCATTGCTTTGTAAAAAGAGGATCGTTCATGTTGATGTCGATCTCATTGATGTCTCTGTAACCTCGCTTTTTTCGATCAAATCCTTCCTGCTGTAAAGCCATCTTTACCTGGAATGACAATGCTGACATATTACCTGAATATAATCTGAACATTCCCTCTTCTGGAATTTGTCTCCATGAATCCAAATTTCATTTGTATATCAGGTGTATTTTTTTCTTCTTCAGCAAAAGCAAGTTCATCTCATATACATGCTCACCTTACCATTATTATTATTATTATTATTATTTTTTGTAGAGATGGGGAGCCTCACTATAGTTCCCAGGCTGGTCTCGAACTCCTGAGCTCAAGCGATCTGCCTGCCTCGGCCTCCAAAAGAGCTGGGATTACAGGCATGAGCCACTGCGCCTGACCCATTACGGTTATTTTACGAGAGCATTTACTTATGGTTGCACTGAACAGACAGGCTTTGATGATGGCTCAAAGTGAATTTCCCTAAAGTAAGAATTAGATAGAGAAAAGTAATCTTTTCTTTTTTTTTTTTTTTTTTTTTTGAGACAGAGTTTCGCTGTTGTTGCCCAGGCCAGAGGGCAATGGCGTGATCTTGGCTCACTGCAACCTTGGCCTCCCGGGTTCAAGCGATTCTCCTGCCTCAGGCTCCCAAATAGCTGGGATTACAAGCATGAGCCACCACACCTGGCTAATTTGGTATTTTTAGTAGAGATGGGGCTTCTCCATGTTGGTCAGGCTGGTCTTGAACTCCCAACCTCAGGTGATCCACTCACCTTGGCCTCCCAAAGGGCTGGGATTACAGGCATGAACCACTGCACCTGGCTGAGAAAAGTATTCTTAAAGAAAATAATGTGGTAGGGGTCATTAAGTGAAATAAAACAATGGAAGATTTCTATTAACGAGAGAGGATTGATGTGGATTCAGGAAGGGAGAGAGTGAAAACAGCACGGATAATTTTTCTGGAGGGCTTCCCAGCCTTTAATTTGTTGACAGTACTATCACATTTGAGAATCTGCTGAAAAAGAAAACTTCCCCAAGACAAGAACAAACAGACAAACAATGAAGCCTGCCTGGAGAGCCAACAGATCCCACAGCAAAGTCCTAGAAGGTAAGAGAGGAACCTCTGACAAGACACTGACAGACGGTGTTGCTGTCCTGGCACTGACAACATTTCAGTTTTGGATAGTGAGAAAGAACCCCAGGCTCTTGGATGGAAATGCAACTTAGGAGCTGAGTTAGTTCAAGCGGGCTCCCGGCAATGCCTAGGCTTTGTCTCAATCAGGAAACTTGCTTTCACTTGGACAAAGACTAATTTATCATGCAACAGTTGTGGCCAGTCCCTGAACATGTGCAAACCCAAGGATTATGCACATATATAAAAGGGTGCTGCTGGATATCACTATTATATTATAGCCCAACATTTGTTTTTCCTCTTCCCAAATCTCCCCAGTGTATTTGGGGGAATTACCTCCAATCCATCAGGTTCTGTGTTGGTGGAAGTGCAGTTCTAGGTGCCTGTCTGCCACAGGCACTAGAATCTCCCTCTGCCTTAGGGGTGCCTCTGTGGGTGTCTCTCTCCCAGGATTTGAATCTTGGGAAAGTGAAGCAAGGAACAGGATCCCCTGGAGCCCATCTACCCTGGAGGTTCACTCACTAGGCTCTCCTAGTAAAAGATCCTCACTGTGTTCCTGCAGCCCAGCCCTGGAGCTTTCAAGACTGATCCTCCAACCACCCATTGATTGTGGGCCCCCGATATCTTCCTGACAACTTCTCTCTGGTTGAAGTGAAGCAGAATCAATTTCTGTTGCTTGTCATCAAGAACTCTAATGGATACCAGATGAGAGAAGAACAGCAGGGTCCAGGTCAACAGTGATGGCAGGAAGAGAAGAACGAAGAGACCACAGACGTGGCAGAAAACGCTTCCCCTGCTTACTGTGCTGCCTTGCAGAGGAACCTGTGAAAGGCTAGTTTCTCACCTCTTTACTCTGCACACTGACACGAGAAGGCCTGAAGCTCGTTTTCCAGAGAAATTCTAGCCACACCAGAAAATCTATACATGTGGAAAACGAGTGTTAAGTGTGGCATTGGCTCTGGGAGTTCTTTGGAGGTATTCCAACAAGGAACAGTCACAGTCACTGTGGCGAACTTAAAAAAAACTCCTTAAAGAAATAGTGAAATTATTAGAAAAATGGGATAGATGGGTGTTTTTATAATGGCAAAAATTTGGACCTAACTAATGCCCATCAAATGGAGATAAATTATAATTCAAAGGTACATATACATATACTTATGCACATGCATGTTTGTATACATATAAATATATGTGTGTATGTGTGTATATATGTATGTGTCGTACTGTCACATATGTACATATATATGCACACACACATATATATCCTCTCGGAAGCCATTGCCAAGTTGGGATTAAATGTGCAATATTTTATGAGAGAAAAGTACAAGAAACTGTGATGTAAGTCTGACCCCAAGTAAAGAACAGTGAACAAAGTTGGGCGAATTCATCCTTGATTCCCCTGTAACCTAAGGATGGTTTGGTTAAACTATTGGGGATTAAATCTGAGGAGCCCTGTGTCTCCCAGAAATGGGCCTGCCTGAGTCCCCCTGCTGCTCTCAGTCACTGGGGGGAGTGTGGCCTTGTTGGCACAGTGACAGATTTCAGAGTGCAGCAGCTGGGGGCCTTGGTCAATTATTTTCCCTGAAGTCAGAGATTTGTGCAGCGTATTCCCATAGCTCTGTGTGCGTGTGTGTGTGCGCGCACGCGTGCGTATTCATTAACAGAATGTTTAAAATGTTGAAGTAAATGTATAGCTCTCCACCTGGAGAGCTATACATTTATGTAGCCATCAGATACACCCATTTCACAACCTTCTTTTACTATGGAAGCAAGAGTGCCTCTTGCACTTGGGAAAGAAGGCATCTGACTTTGGCCATTGCCTCTTCCCATTTTAGTCCCACAACGAGAGGCTTTTGTCTGCTGTACTCACTAAACGGAGGCCTTGGTTGACTTTCACTGAGGGATTCCCATTCTATCGGACTCCTTGTCATCAATAACTTCCTTGAGAGGATCTTCGGGGAGCAAGAGCAACTATCACACGGAAATTTGAAAACTCTCAGCAATATGTTGTTTCTCGGTAGCGTGAGAACAACAATACTCACATCAGATTTCACCTTTATAAATAACAGTGCAGGAATGGCTATTACAGTCACTCCAAACTCATTTAGACCAAGTGCGCTTTAATGAAAAGACTGCTCAAATTCATTTCCATGAAATTAATTTTTAATTCCGTAAATTAGGTTTTAATGGAAACTAGTGATGCTTAGGAATGCTGCACTCTCTGGGCACTGCCTCCTTGCAGCTCAGGAATTTAGGAGTCTTGAGACTGAAGGGGGCTTTCCCAGCTTGTCAGTCTGTCTGTAACTTCTTGTCCACAGTTACACTTTGAAAGAGATGAACACCTTTAACAATATATGCTTTCACTTGTTACACACAAATAACTGGAAAACTTTTTTTTCCCCACAATGATACCGTGTAACCCTATTAATCATGTTTATTGTTCTGGGTGCTCATTCAATCTTAATTCATATTCATATTTAATTTTTAAAGAGTAGTAATCATACTATAGAACAAGTTGTGAATTCTTTTTTCACTGAGTATCCTACCATAAGAATTTAATATACTGCTACTTAGCTATCATATTTTAATTACTAATGGCTACCTAAATATTCCAGAGTTATATACCACAATTTATCCATTTACCTCTTATTAGTCATTTACATTGTTTTCCATTATAAATAAAATTACCATGACCAGACAGATTAAGTTATAAACTATTTTGGAAGACCTCTGGGAAAGACTGCAGTGTTACAATTCTATGTATGATAAAGCCCTTAATGTCAGAGAAATATTTCCGAGTGTCTAAACTATATTTTCACATTGTTACTAAAAGGTCACTGACTTATTCTCTCTTCCTCCTTCTCTGAATTTTATCCTTCCATACACTATACCTTTTATTACCATTTAGATGTGATACCAATAACATGCACACAACTTAATTATTCCCCTTCTCAAAAAATAATGTATAGTTCACTTCTGTATTTAGTTTTAGAATGCTTCCTCAAATAGGGCCATTGGTCTACACGTTTGTACAGACAAAAAATATAAGAAAGAGAAGTCTTTGTTACTGGCTATCATTATTATTTCTATGAGAATATCTTTTAAAAAATTTTAGAAAATTTTTGTTGTAATTTCAACTTTATTTTAGATTCATGGGGTACATGCATATATGGCATGATGCTCAAGTTTGGGGTATGAATGATCCCATCACCCAGGTAGTAAGCATAGTACCCAATAGGCAGTTTTTCAGTCCTTGTATTCCCTGCTCTTCCTCTTTTCTAGTAGTCCCCGTTGTCTACTGTTCCCATCTTTATGCCCATGTGTACCTAATGTTTAGTTCCCACTTATAAGAGAGGCCATCTGGTATTTGGCTTTCTGTTCAGGTGTTAATTTGCTTAGGATAATGGACTCCAGCTGCATCCAAGTTGCTGGAAAGGACATGATTTTGTTCTTGTTTATGGCTGCATAGTATTCCATGGTGTATATGAGGTGTACCACATTTTCTTTATCCAGTCCACCTTTGGAGGGTACCTAGGTTGATTTCATGTCTTTGCAATTGTGAATAGTGTAGTAATGAATAGAAAAGTGTACGTGTCTTTTTGGTAGAATGATTTATTTTTCTTTGGGTATATAGCCAGTAATAGTATTGCTGGATTGAATGATAATTTTGTTTTAGGTTCTTTGAGAAATCTCCAAAATGCTTTTCACAGTGGCTGAACTGATTTACATTATCACCAACAGCATATAAGTGTTCCCTTTTCTTCACAGCCTCACTAACATTTGTTACTTTTTGGCTTTTTTTTTTTTTTTTTTTTTTGAGATGGAGTCTTGCTCTGTCACCAGGCTGGAGTGCAGTGGCATGATCTCGGTTTACTGCAACCTCTGCCTCCCGGGGGGTTCAAGCTATTCTCCTGCCTTAGCCTCCTGAGTAGCTGGGACAACAGGCATGTGCCACCACGCCCAGCTAATATTTTTGTATTTTTATTAGAGATGGGGTTTCACAATGTTGGCCAGAACGGTCTCAATCTCCTGACCTCGTGATCCTCCAGCCTTGGCTTCCCAAAGTGCTGGGATTACAGGCACGAGACACCGTGCCCAGCCTATTTTTTGACTTTTTAAACATAGCAATTCTGACTGTTGTGAGATGGTACTTCCTTGTGGTTTTGATTTGCATTTCTGTGGTGATTAGTGATGTTGAGTATTTTTCATACGTTTTTTGGCCACTTGTGTGTCTTTTGAGAAGTATCTGTTGATGTCCTTTGCCCATTTTAAAGTATGGTTTTTTTTTTTGTTGTTGTTGATTTGTTTAAGTTTCTTATAGATTCTAGGTATTAGACTTTTGTCAGATGCATAATTTGCAAATATTTTCTCCCTTTTTCTAGGTTGCCTGTTTACTCTGTTGATAGTTTCTTTTGCTGTGTGGAAGCACTTTAGTTTAATTTGGTCCTGCTTGTCAATTCTTGTTCTGTTGTGATTGCTTTTGGAGTCTTCATTATGAAATCTTTACCAAGGCCTATGTCCGGAATGGTATTTCCTAGGTTTTCTTCTAGGATTTTTATTGTTTGATGCCTTACTTTCAAATCTCCAATCTATATTGAGTTCATTCTTGTATATAGTGAAAGAAAGGGGTCCAGTTTTATTCTTCTGCATATGGCTAGACAGTTATCCTAGCATCATTTATTGAATAAAAAGGCCTTTGCCCATTGCTTACTTTTGTTGACTTTCTTGAAGATCAGATGGTTGTAGGTGTGTGGCTTTATTTCTGAGTTCTCTTTTCTGTTCCATTGTTCTGTGTGTCTGTTTTTGTACTACTACCATGCTGTTTTGATTACTGTAGGCTTATAATATAGTATGACATTGGGTAATGCAATGCCTCCAGCTTTGTTCTTTTTGCTTAGGATTGCTTTGACTATTCGGGCTTTTTTGGTTTCATAGAATTTTAGAATAGTTTCTTCTAATTCTGTGAAAAATGACATTGGTAGTTTGATAGGAAAAGTGTTGAATCTGTAGATTGCTTTGGGAAGTATGGCCATTTTAATGGTACTGATTCTTCCAATCCATGAGCATAGACTACTTTCCCACTTGTTTGTGTCTTCTATGACTTTTTTCAGCAGTGTTTTGTAATTCTCCTTGTAGAGATCTTTTACCTCTTTGGTTAGATGTATTCCTAGGTATTTTATTCTTCTTATAGCTATTATACATGGAATTGTGTTCTTGATTTGGCTCTCAGCTTGAATGTTATTGGTGTGTAGAAATGCTACTGATTTTTGCAGATTGATTTTGTAAACTAAATGCTATTGAAGTTTTTTTTTTTAATTAGTTCTAGGAGCCTTTTGGTTGAGTCTTTAGGGTTTTATAGGTATAGAATCATATCATAAATGAAGAGATATAATTTGACTTCTTCTTTTCCTACCTGAATGCCTTTTATTTCTTTCTCTTGCCTGATTCCTGTGGCTGGGACTTCCAGTACTATGTTGAATAGGAGTGGTAAGAGTAGGCATCTTTGTCTTGTTCCTGTCCTTAAGGGGAATCTTTCCAGCTTTCGCCCATTCAGTATGATGCTGACTATGGGTTTGTCATAGCTGACTCTTATTATTATTTTAAGGTATGTTCCTTCAATGCCAAGTTTGTTGAGGGTTTTTGTCTTGAAGGCATGATGGATTTTATTAAAAGCTTTTTCTACATTTATTGAGATGATAATATGGTTTTTGTTTTTCATTCTGTTTATGTGATGATCACATATATTGATTTGCATATGTTGAACTAACTGCATCCTAGGAATAAAGCCTACTTAATTGTGGTGAATTGACTTTGATGTGCTGCAGGATTTGGTTTGCTAGTATTTTGTTGAGATTTTTTTTTTTTTTTTTTTTTGATACGGAGTCTCACTCTGTCCCCCAGGCTGGAGTGCGGTGGCCAGATCTCAGCTCACTGCAAGCTCCGCCTCCCGGGTTTATGCCATTCTCCTGCCTCAGCCTCCCGAGTAGCTGGGACTATAGGTGCCCGCAACCTCGCCCGGCTAGTTTTTTTGTATTTTATAGTAGAGACGGGGTTTCACCGGGTTAGCCAGGATGGTCTCGATCTCCTGACTTCGTGATCCGCCCGTCTCGGCCTCCCAAAGTGCTGAGATTACAGGCTTGAGTCACCGCGCCTGGCCGAGAATTTTTACATCTATGTTCATCAGAGATATTGGACTGTAGTTTTCATTTTTCAATGTGTCTTCACCAGATTTTGCGATCATGGTGATGCTGGCTTTATAGAATAAGTTAGAGAGGAGTCTCCT